>NC_056730.1:215226255-215241255 GCF_019279795.1 Protopterus annectens
CAAGTCATGTGAGGATTTGGGAGAAAACCTCACAAGACTAAAGATTTATTGGGTTAAAGGACTTCAGAAATCTGTGGGATTAATTAACTTCCTGTAGCTCAGGGCTGAATGAGCTAATAAAAGTATATTGTGTCTTCCCCGTTCTATACCTTCCTTTGATCCAATAACTCTTATATTGTTTCAGGGTAATTTATTTTAATTTCTTACTTTTTCAATAAAGAGTACAGCTCATGTAAGTCTTTGGAGTGACCTGCTGTTATTATTTATGGACCGATAACACTTGCCACTGTTGCCTCAATTTCTTGTTCTCCTCCTGTAATTTCTGGTTATGTTTAGACATAGCTTTAACAGCTGAATGTTTGCTAATAAAGTATTCAGCATAAACGTTAAGAAACACAGGGTGTGCCAGATTGCTTTTATTTCCCCACAGTAGCAGAAATCACTGCCATCGTCTTAAATTTGAACCCATGAAGAATAGAAATCAGAAATATGTAAGTGCATCAGGCCATAGCATTCTGTTTTAAAAGTCCACAAAGTCATCAGATTCAAACAATTTAATTGTATGCACACAGAGACAGCTTAAACAAACTTCATTTCACAAGTTGTGTGAGTTTTAGAGAAAATGGCCTTTAAGGTAAATGGAGCTGCTCCAATACACATCTGCTGTTTTGTGCTTTATGTGTGCCAAGCAATGATGTACTGCTTGGCAGAGCTAAGCTCCACTGTTATCCCTTTGTTCACAGACTACTCTTCTAAGGTCTTACCTCCCTTAACACCAATGGTAGTCTTATAGCATATGTTTTACCAACATTGCCCCTGAATTGTGTAAGCCAGAATATTTAATTTGTGCTCTCTTCTGAGCATCTAAGTTCTACTGTTTCTGGGTGACTATTCAAACCCAGGTTACCTAGGGAGCAAACAGTGCTTCATCTTTCTCTATGATACATCGCAGCTTTCCAAAGATGATTAAATTCTTACTGTGTCAGCCTAATGGAAGTGCTATTAAAGGTCATATTAGAGTTCACAAAATAAAGAAGTCAGATGGGTAAAGTGTGACTGAAAGATAACACAAATAAATACAAGCAAGAGTGAGTAGACACTAAAGATTTTGTTTCTTGGTCTGGTTGTATATGGAACCTGGCAGGACACTATAGAGAATTATTGACAACTAAATTAGTCACGCAAGGTTATGTTGGATAAATGTCTTGGATAGGGACAGCAGGGACAATAAACATAACCAGGCAGTAGAGTTATCCAGCCTTATGTTTTTAGTCATGTTTTCTTCAATAGTATCATAGCTGTTTTACAGTTTTGTAAACAAAAAAACCCCAAATAAATAACACATATCACTTTATTTGGAGGAGTGAGTGTAAATGGTGGGGGAGATTAAAAGGAAAGAATTGGGGACAGACCTATCAGGCCTCCAGAAAGATAAGTTACAACTCACAATGGGTACTTTTCTCTGCATGAAGATGTCAGGGAAAGAAATGTGATGGTAAGCCGATGAATAAGAGATAGAGAGGGGAAATGAGAGAAGTACAAATCATTAGAATTAAGTAGAATAAAGAGAGTGTGGCTGTTTCCTTCATTTGAGGTCTGGAGTAGAAGGTAAATAATTGCATTAGGAAGAGCAAGAGGTATGGAGATATAGTTTGTAAGGAGGAACTTTGGAGGAATAACATGAATAAGGATACAAGGAAATCTGTCCGATTTCTTGGAACTGGTGAGGAAGGAAATAAGAACAGTGATGGGAAATATAAAATGTAAGAATGGAGGACATGCAAATGTAATTTCATATAAGAACAGTGATGGGAAATATAAAATGTAAGAATAGTTTCATAGGTTGATACAAGGCTATCTGCCCTAGGGCATTTATAAGCCTAGCCAGAGTGTGTTTGGCTTTCACCACCCTTTAAGATTAGTTGACTGTGCCTCTGTATAGCAGGTCACAGAAGGTAGCCCTTTTAAGGTTAGTTTACTGTACCTCCGTCAAGCAGGGACACAGAAGAGATTCCAGGGGTAAACTTATGATCTCCCATCTACTCGTCAAGATTTCTCTTGAAGAGGGTTAGTGAGGGGCTCTGCCTAACATGGATTGGGATTTTGTTCCAGAGTGAGGGGAGCCTCTGGGATATGAATCTGTACCTCCAGCATGTCCTATTTATTTCTGTGCTGAGGTTCAAGTCCCTGGAGTGTGTGGCTCTAAGGGATTTGGATTTCCTGAGGTGAAGCATGTCGATTAATTCTGGGTTGGACATGGCTTTATACGTAAGACACAGATCGCCACCGAGTAGGCGGTACGCAACTGAGTAGAGCTGGAGTTTCTTTAGCCGAGCTGCATAAGGCATCTGTTTGAGCCCCTTGATCCTCTTGGTGAGGTAATTTTGGGGTCTTTCCAGTTGCTGCAGGTGTCAGGTAAGGTACATGCCAAATGGGGCATTGTATTCAATTATGGGCCTGATAAATGATGACTAGAGGGGCACAATGACCTCTCTTGATCTAGATGTGAATCCTTTCATGATAAGGTGGGCTATATAGAAGGTCTTTCTAACCACTTTGGCAACGTGATTGTCAAAGGAGAGATTGCTATCTACTTGGGTCCCCAAGTCCCTAATTACTTCTTCCATACTTAATGGATTACCACCGATGTGGTAATTTGTGGGCACTTTGTTTTTCCCAAAGGGGATGACTATGCACTTTTTGGCATTTAGCTTAGGCCATGACTCTGGCACCAGTTATCCGTCTCTGTGAGACCCTTTTGGAGGATGCTTGTGTCAGCTGGAGAGTCGATTATGGCACCCAGTTTGCAGTTATCTGCGAACTTTGTCAGCCATAGTCCACCCGTGTTAGCCTGTACCTCTGAGAAATATATACCAAACAAGAGAGGTCCCAGGACTGAGCCTTGTGGGACGCCACTTGTAACTGGTTTAGAGTCTCACATGGCACCTGCTATTCTGACCATGTGGGTTCTATCTCTGAGCCAGTTTGCAGCCCATTTTGTGACATAGGGGTTGATATTTAAGATGGTGAGCTTATTTATGATGCCCGAGTGGAGTATTGTGTCGAACGCTTTTGCGAGGTCCAGGTAGGCTGTGTGGACTACCTTCCCTTCATCTATGGCTTTGGTAAATGTTTCAAAGAAGTAGACCAGGTTCAAGAGGCAAGATCTGCCCTTAACAAAGCCGAATTAGGTAGGATCCAGTGTCTGGAGGTTCCTAATGTCTTTGTTTATGATCTCCATGATGATATGCTCCATAACTTTGCAGACCAGGCTAGTCAGGCTTATAGGGCGATAGTTTCCAGGGTCTGTTGTGGCACCACCTTTGTTGAGTGGGACCACTGTTGCTGTATGCCATTCCTTGGGTACATATCCTGTAGTAAGGCTGAGATTGAACAGTGACTTTATATGAGGGTTTAGTTCTTCTTGGAACTCATGTAAGATGCAGCCTGGGACACTGTCTGGTCCCATTGATGCTGTGTTTTTTGCTTTGGAGAGGGCAGCTCTCACCTGTGCATCTGTGATCTCAGGAAGGCTACACTCTGTTGGGATAGACATTTGCTCTTTTGGGGGGGAAGGTGGGGGAAAGTTTGCACTGAACCTTTCTGCCAGGATGTTGGCAATGTCTGTGGGTTCAGTGTATTTTTTGTCATTTTGCACTAACTCAGAGCATATCTGGGAGTTGCCTCCCAGGTTTCTGACATAACTAAAGAAGGCCTTGTGATTATCTTTAGTGTCTTGTGCAATTTTTCTTTCGAAGCTGGCCTTAGATGATTTTATGAGGGATCGTAGTTTCTTCCTAGTACTGATCAGAGACGCCTTCCCTTTTCGGGATTTTGCTCTATCATGTAGTAGCTTTCTCCTTCTGTTGTATAGCTTATTTATGGCCAGGGTCCACCAGACAGGTCTTCTGTCTTTGGAGGAGTGAGTCTTGAATTTATTTGGGATAGCATGCTCCATGCATTTCTGTAGGTGTCCATAGAATGCTTTTGTAAAGGATTCTGCATTTTGGGCTGTATTTTCCACTGGCCCGGGGGCTTTGAAGGATTCCACCTCAGTTTTGAGAAGTGTGAAGTTTACTTTTGAGAAGTTCTTCACCGTGGTTTCCTTGGCTAGGGGTGGGGATGGAATATGGATGTCCAGTGAGATTAGTTTATGGCCAGATATTACCAATGATGGGTATACCTCTGGTGTGGAACATAGAGACCCCATGTTGTTGATGACCAGATCCAATATGTTTTACCCTCTTGTGGGAGTGGTGACCAGTTGTTCCATAGCATTTGAGTTTATAAATTCTAGGAACCATTGGGTGAGGGTGTTTGGGCTTGAGTACTTTTCCCAATCAATGTTTGGGTAGTTGAAGTCACCCAATATAATCGTGTTTGGAGAGACCTTCATATTCTCCAGTGTTCTCAGGAAAGCCAAGTGAGGTTCCTGTGTTTGGGAGGGTGGTCTGTAGCAGGCTACAAACTGAAAGGCAGTTTTGCCCACTGTTAGTTGCACATGGATGGTCTCCGATGCTTCGTGCAATGCCACTAACCTGGAGGTGTGGGTATCTTTGATAAATATGGATACTCCCCTCCTTTTGTGGTTCGGTCTGAGTTTTGGGGCCGGAAAGCATGGTATGAAGTATAACCTGTTAGTACTGGAGTGCCCTCGGGAGCCTTGAACCAGGTTTCTGTTACTGCACAGATATCGATATTCTCCATACTGAGGAGAGTCTTGAATGCGTACATCTTGAGGTTTAAACTTCTGGTGTTGAGCAGCATTACCCTTAGTTTTTTTTTTCTTTGTGTTGTCTATGGAGGTGGGTGTGTCTTTTGAGCCTTGCCTAAAAAAGGCACTATGGGGGAGGCAAGAGCCTTTGCCAGTATTCAAAAACCAAGGGGTGACAGGTGCAAGCCATCCCTAACGAAGCAACGTGGCTTGTCGAGCATGTCATCCCAGGCTGACAGACACTGGATCCCCTTTAAATGACACCAATACTTTAGCCAATTGTTAAAATTGGAGGACATGCAAATGTAATTTTATATAAGAATAGTGATGGGAAATATAAAATGTAAGAATGGAGGACATGCAAATGTAATTTCATATAAGAACAGTGATGGGAAATATAAAATGTAAGAATGGAGGACATGTAAATGTAATTTCATATAAGAACAGTGATGGGAAATATAAAATGTAAGAATGGAGGACATGCAAATGTAATTTCATATAAGAACAGTGATGGGAAATATAAAATGGAAGAATGGAGGACATGCAAATGTAATTTCATATAAGAACAGTGATGGGAAATATAAAATGTAAGAATGGAGGACATGTAAATGTAATTTCATAGACTGTACTTTGGTGAGAAGGGCATTTAGTGTCCCAAAGAAAGATTGTGAAAAAAACTTAACTTACTCAGTGCAATATAAGAGGGATCATGGGACATTATGCACATAATGGTGGAAAAAGTTTAAAGGTAATAAATTGAAGGATAAGAAGCCTTCATCTAGTCAAATGGTAGCATTTTTAGAAGGAGCAAGGTGATAAATTTATAAGGATTTTTCAAAGAACAAGACAAGAGCATAAGAAGGCCTTATGACAGAAAGAAATAAAGTGCACCTGACAGAAAAGGTAAATTGTGGAAATAGAAAGGAAGGGGCTATAAAATTATTAAAAGGATGATGTAGGCAAAAGAAATTTTGTGGATCTTGGAGCATCAAATTGCACTGAAGCACAGGAGATTTATTACTATAATACAGACTAGAAGAATGTTGAGAATGGTTGAAAGTTACTCATGGATATGTCAAATAGAAAATGCAGACCTGATTCACATGTTTTGAGAATATGAGCAAGTTCTGGGCCCTTGATATAAGGCTTAGGTAGAATATGGTTAGATTAATAAAAAGGATGTCTCAAGAGGTTTAAATATCTGTCTGTTTATTTATATTATTTGTTATTTTATTAAGTAGGTAAGTGGTTTGGTCCATGGACCACTTTCCGCCATGACCTAGGCCATAAGGACAAGAGTAAATATGTAAGTAGATGATCTAGAGTAGCTAATCAGGTAGCATGTGTTTGGGGAGGTGGTAGAAAATCTAAATACCATTAGAAAATCTAGACAAACACATGATTTATGTGCACACTCCACAAAGACAGCACCTGGAGATTAGAAATGAACCTGATACCAGGAGCTGTGAGGCATCTGAAGAGATCATTGTCAGTGAATCATCATGCTACCAAAGCCATGCCAATGTTGACTTATGGTAAGAAACAAAAAAAACACATAAATTGCAATGTTATCTGAATGGGTAAAGAGTGCAATTGTTAATGAAGAGAACGGACCAGTTGGGTTTAGGAGTGTGAAATCCCTCGATCTGTGTTCAGACACTGAAGATGCTGCAAGAGGGAGGACTGGAAAAAAAATAGGGATGCAAGAATGCGGCGTGGTGAAAAGGTGGTCATAGGTATGCAAAATGGTACAGCATCAAGAATAGCAATCAGGCAAAAATTAACAAGTCTGACCTTAAAACAAGGGATTTACTATGAAAAGAGTTTTTCAAGTTCAGGGCAGCAAGAGCTAAAACATGACATTTGATCTGATTATTATGCAATTGCTTTCATCAGTATAGTTAGAATTCCATCCTGTTACTGTTTTCTTGTGTAATGCTTAATGGGTCAGAGTGAAACAAAGAAGATTTAAAATATCACCAGCATTTCTGTCTTGAGCAATGTTTAGACTTCTTAACTGCAGTTCCAACTTGTAGTTCCTTTTTTGTATTTTTATTAATAAAAGGATAGCAACATTATCAAGATATATTATTAGGAAGTAGAAAAGAAATATTTCATAATCTGAAGTATAAAGGTCATGCATTTCATATTAGGAAAAATTATTCATTAAGTCTTCAAACTGTAAAAGAGCAAATGTAGCAGATTTCCTAAAATAGCAAAACAGCAGCTCATGTGATTTAATGTAATTGGAATGGAGTGAAGCATTTTTTGTATTGCTTGCACTTCATTGAATTATAATGCATAAGATCTTCTTACAGATGTTTACACTGACTAGAAGAGGTGATGTCAAACTGCTGCCACTGATATGCTGTAGTGTAACTATCCAGACGGGAATAGGATGAAATCCATTATATCTAGATTTAGTATATTTGGTGAAGTGATATATGAAGGACAGCATTTGCCTTCTTTGTTTTCATCATTGTTTTACCAATTTCAAAGCATTCATCGGTCAAAAGTTAAATCACCAAAAATTACTGGCTTTTCTTGCATATGTAAATAGTATTCTATCTCATTACTGCAATGTACAGGAGCAGACAAACTTAGATATGAAGACAAGACTGAGGTTGCATTTTTTGTTTGCTCAGATCAGTAATAATACCAATCTGTCAAATATTCTTTTCTTGATGATGAGTTAGGTCAGAGCTGAGACAGAAGCCAGATAGAAATAGGAAACTCCAGTGTGTAGTCTGGATATCCTGGGATGTGTAGTGGAGAGATGCTTCTGTGTGAGATGAGTTTGCTTACGCTTCTAGATAAGATTTTTCAAGTAACTATTGAGGGGAGCAGGGATATGGATTCATACCTCTCAACTGTTCAGATTTTCGCAGAAGGTCCAGTTTTTGACCTCATATTTTTGGCCCATTTTCCATAAAATTGTGGTTTTCTGGCAAATTAGTGGTAAATCATTAAAGAGTGAAATCAGATAATAATGACAGACATTTGAGTTTCACACTTCATAGTCTTCACAAAATTCATGCTAATGCAAAATCTGTTATTATATCAACTTTCTAAGTTTGTAAGAGCAATGTGTAAAAATCGTTCCTGTTTTTTGGCCTTTGTCCCACTTTGTCCCCACAGCAGGAAGGCAGTTGCTGAAGCAAAGGTCAGCATATAGAAGGAGTTTGATATAAACCATGAAGATTGACTTTCAAATGGTTTCAAGGAGAATCCAACAAACAAATGACTTTCCAATGGCTTCAAAGAGATTCCAGCAAACAATCTGGTGACTCGATATGGGACAGATGGGATAGTGCCAGGATTTTCTTATTATGGAGAAATTCTGACCTCAGCAAACATTATCAGGAGAAGAACATTTGAGGAACCCTTGAACCCAATGGACATGCCATCATGAAAGCTAACACGTACAGAAATAACTGTATAAATATTTTTACTTGACTTGTTTATTATCCAGTTAGGTATATTAAATGCAACTGCCATATTTTCCTGTGTAACCATGGACAGAGAAAAATGAAAAACAGTTACTGTGTTATATCTATCTATCTATCTATCTATCTATCTATCTATCTATCTATCTATCTATCTATCAACTCTGAGGGCGCACAGCAGTGGGGAAAGGCAATAAACCCCTTACTACCATAAGTTCAATTTTCTTTGTCTCTTTCAGTGTCAGTCTTAGAATTTTTCATTCTTTTTCTCTCAGTCTTTTTACTGTCGATCTTACATTGTTTCAGTCATTTTAGGTACACTTATTATATATATATATTAATTTGTGTCTGTATGCACATACTTATGTATGCATGGGACAAGCTGAATTACATACTGTATTCTGAATTTCCTTCTCTTGATTTCTTGATTACCAGCATCATTAGGAGGTCAGATTTATGGTTAATAAAAATGAAATTATATTTTCATGATAAAAACTCCAGGAAACATACTTTTAACATGAACATTTTATAATATTTTCATGTTTCCGTATATAAGCAAATTTTGAATAAATTGTAAGTGGAAAGCATTGAAGATTAAAGCAAACTTAGTGAATCACACTAGAATTGTATTTTTAGGGGGAAGTCTTCCCATATCCCCAAGTAGGAATGCTTAATCCCCTCCCCACATTTAGAACTTTGTTCAGTAGCTGCTTTAGATGCCACCTCATGTAAGATATGGTGAATGAGAGTTTTGAACAAAAAATTATGCCAAATTGTATTACATCCTACATTTGTCTTGTAAACCGCAGTCTAAATTAAACAACAACAAAAAATGTTGTTCCAGAAAAATGGAATGTTACTGTCTTTGCACATTAGAGGTTTACCAAGTGAGAAACTGGCTACTGGGACAATGAAAATAAGCGTGTGTGTGTGTGTGTGTGTCTGTGTGTGTGTGTGTGTGTGTGTGTGTGTGTGTGTGTGTGTGTGTGTGTGTGTGCATGTATGTATATGTATGAGACAAGGTGAAATATATTAATGTAGCCCAAATTTTTTCACTTGATTGCAGTGAAACATTAAAGGTGATCTCTATGAAAGAAGATTTCCAATGTTCAATTGATTTACAGAAACACAAATTAAGTTTTATTGAATTATGAAGACTGAAAAGTATAACTCTAAAAACACTTAAAAAGATAAAACATTCTTTTTTTTAAGCGTGGGGAGCAAGCCCAAGCCTACAATTCATGACCATCACCCCTTCAATTTCATATAAATAAATGTATATATATATATATATATATATATCTATATATATATATATATATATATATATATATATATATATACATATATATATACATATATATATATATATATATATATATATATATATATATATATATATGTATATATATATATATATATATATATATATGTATGGGTCTATGACATTTCATCAAAAATACATTTTGCCATAAATTGCTGACATAGGGTCCAAATCACCGAAAATCCATTTTGCCAAAAATCATACTGACAGTGTATCTGCCCCTTTCCCCCACTGTAGTGCAATCTTGGAGTGAGAATATGAAAGTAGGGGGGTGGAGGGCACAGTCCCTCACAACAGGGAGTGTGTGGGGCGTTGCCCCCCACATACTAAGGTTATAAACTACTTACTCACCCTTTTAATAGGGACTGGTCAATATAAAGCAATACTAGACAATATTAAACTGTACTGTGTACATATATGTACCAATTCTGTAATCTCATTACACTTGATTTTATTCATTTAGTAATTTGTTTCAGTTTGGTAACCAGGTAAGTAGACTAAGTGACAGAGCCTTTTTAGACATGACCCAAACAGCTTGGTGCAAGGCACAAATAGAGAATTTTGCAGATGCTAAAGAATACACAGAGATGTACACAGTGCAATAAAATAGGCCTGACAACATATTTATATGTGATTTACAATGGTAAATGCAAGTCAAGTGTCCAGGAGTTTGCTGAGAGTTGTACTCAGATCACTAGATTCAATGTCCAGAGTGTAAACAATCACACCATATAACCAGATAACCGCAATAATACATTAGAGATGTGCAGTTCCAGAGAGTGTTTACCCTTGGGAAGTGAAGAGGTAAGGTTCCCAGTTGTAATTCTTGGGGCTACAAATGCAGTTCTTAGAATATTGGGACTGCTCATGTGAAAAGGGCAATATATAATAAACTCAAAATTGTGGTATCTTGTATTATTTCTCTTGCTTTGAGGCACAGCTGTGGAGTTAGTGGTGGGTCTACAGGGGGACACTGGCCCCCACATTGGGAGGTACAAATCTTGCCACCAAAAATGATTTAGTACAGGTTTTACACTTTATTGTATTTATTAATGATTTGCACTTTATAGTCGATAGCTTGGGACTTATGATTAGAGGGGTCTATATTATATTCTCAAAAGCCGACAATATCAAAGCTGATATTGTCGACACAAGAATCGCAAAAGCGCACAACATTAAACGTGTAAAAGGAAATCTCCTTAAGGGGAGATTTCCATTTACTGCAATGTAGTGCGGTCCTGGAGTTGGTATATTTAAGTTGCTGGGGTGTTGGGGGTGCAGCCCCCCTCGTGGGGGGGTGCAGGGGGGCTTCCCCCCCTGCTTAACCCATTAGGGTACTTTTTTCTTTCTTTTTTTTTTGTTATTTATATAAGTTCGATATTTGAAGAAATCGACCATATGGTGTTCGATGTTTTCAACCGTCGATCTTATAATATAGACACAATTAGAGGTAATGCACTTTTCTAAATTGCATTTTATTTTGTTATAAACAGACACAAATGGCAATAACAACATGTTTTAAACCAAATATTTTTGAACACTATAGAAGAAAATAAAAAGGCATCCATAAAACAAACAAAAATCGCATGCGACAATAAACCTATGTACAGATATTTATAAAACTCAGCATATCAACCCATATTTCCACCCACTGATTATTTGTATAACATAGGCATGGCTATGCTGTTTAGTATGCATGTGTCTAACGTGACTATAATAGGCTAATAACTTTTGCCATTGGTGAGGGACTTTGCTAATTTTATTGTAACACACATACTTATTCTTGGGAGCTGTGGAGACAGTCACTTTGTAAAAGAAGATGATTCCTACATTCACTTGATCACAGCCATAAAAATATGACTGCCAATCTTGCTAGTCAGAGGTTGTGTATATATATATATATATATATATATATATATATATTTATTTATATATATATATAAGTCTGTGCATGTGTATGTGTGCACATGTACCAGGTGCATGTACCTATGTGTTTTGCATTCCATGTTGTGTGATAACATAACAAAATATATTGCATGACCACAGTTTACTTCCATTTAACATAGACAGACATCAGAGATGTACCTAATCAGAAGTTAGTTTTGCCTGCCGGTGGAATTAAGAAAACTGCCAATGCCATGACTTGATTATAACACATTTATCTGACTTGTCACATGCAGTGTGAATGTGTGTGTGGGAAAGAGGGAGCCTATGAAAAAATAAACATCACAGCTTCTATTTACAGTCCATTTATTTGACTTGTTCAAAGTCAAAGGCTGTACGTCCTGGTAAAAGAATACACTCTACTCTGGTAGGATATGTGTAAAATGAGCGGAACAATTGTTTTGTGGTATTTCATAAATAAATTCAATATTCATTGGGTCTACTTTAACTACGCAAAAGTCAAAAATGCAGAAGACGATATGGATGAGACAAGAATAGCGAAAGCTAAAGTACCAAATCACATAAGTATTCCAAGGCAAGTAAACACTTGCCCAACATGGAGAATTACACCCATTTCCCCAATGTAATGTGATCCTGATGTTGGTATATATATTTAGGGGGGTGTGGAGGACACAGCCCCCCACATTGGGGGTGTGGGGGGCATAGTCCTCCACCTAGGTGGGTTTCAAGTAGTGTGGTGTGTCATACTGTAGTGTTGAGCAAGTGTTTTCTTGCTCTGGCAATACTTACGCAGTTCAGCATTTTAACTTTTTTTATTCTTGTCTTGTCCATGTCTTCTGCATTTTTATCTTTCAGGTAATTGAAGTATCCCCTATTTATCACATGCTTTGTTTTTTAGGATTGCTGCTTTATTATTATAACTTCATATCATACCTACTCTCAAATGCCACTAGGTTCAGTTCACAAAAACACAAATTTTCTTTATTGTTATGACATCAAATGCATAATTCCTAAATCATAAATGTTATATTCTTACAGCATCAGCTCTAACATTACATTTTTTTCACCTTAAAAGTGACGTATCAAGCATTTAAATGTGCCCATTGGGAAAATGTTGGAAAAAGTGAGTTGGCACTTAAATATTAAAGATGCAACTGTTCAATGAGTGTCGTACATGAAAGCACAACTTAAATATTTTCCATAAACAAACATTCAGATTTCTTTTCTTAGTACCTTTACCAGCTGTAACAAACAGTTTCAGTGCTTTAGCCCCATGCTAACAGGCACCATCATTATAAAATGTCAGGCTGTCAAGTTAAATTATATTGTATTTCTTTAAGCAGTGAATGTAGGACCTCTCTATGGCATGGAATGTAGTACAGGTCAACAATGTATAGATGCTTAGCTGACATTTAGTCAGAGAAGAAATCATGTGTTTTCCCAGGAAAGTGCCATTTTTGTTGATGAAAAGGATAAATGCCCTGGTATTAACCATGGTAAAATGGCCTGGCCAATGTCAGTGCTGAGGTTGCACATAAGCCTTTAAGAGAAAATACAAGTTCAGGTAAATCTTACCATGCATATCTGTCTGAAAGGTTTTCTAAGAACTTTCATTGCAGATTGAGCTATTGCTTCTTTCACATAGGCATGAACAGTCACTTCAGTGTCACACACTGACATGTTTAATAAGCAGTGGTCATATGACTGCTTTTTGGGAGCAATGCTATACACGTGCAGAACACCAGAACTCCAGTTCTTATTGGTACCTAGCAAACATTATTCACACATATTTCTCCAGAAGTGTGATCTTTTCTGTCACTGGATACATACCACCTCCGGACCTCAGTGTAGAGCTACATTTTGGTTCTTAAGACTGACCTGTACACAATCAATTCTTACTCTGTTAATTTCTACATTTCATGAAAATGTTTCTTTACACAAAGTAATACATTGTTACTTGGGAGTTAATGCATTGCTTTTTTTTTGAAAACATAAAAAACACCTTAGTCATTGCCTTCACAAGGTACTAACTATTCATTGCTACATGCTTATGTAAATAGAGCCTAACTACAAAGAGGCAACCAATTAAAGAATCATAGACACTCAAAGGGGGCAAATGAAAAAAAAAAAAAGAAATATCCAGTCACAATTAAACAATTAGCAAAGTAATCAGCCTACGTAAAAGTTTCATAATTGATTCATTATTAAATCTTTTGGTTGCAAAAATTTATATGTAAAGATAAAACATGCTTCTTCTTTTCAAGAAAACATAAGGAGCATATAAATAAAGTTCTGTATTAGGGCAATAATCCATAATAAAAAAAGTTAAAAATTCACTGCCAGAATTATATTTGAATTTATAGTGTTCATCTATTAAAATGGTCAAAGGTGTTTTTAAACAACTCATGTTCCTCTATTCCTCTATTCTAATTTTTTTATTGGATGCATGGTCTGTTGAATATAATACATATTGCATGGAAACATCAAGCATAAACTACTCTATTAACATAACAAATGTGTAACTACTCTGCATGTGCCATCCCAAATAGAACCAAAATGCTCTCATCCAAAAAAAGAAGCCAATCTGGTGGTCCCCTGCCATAAACAAACTTTACAACAAAAGGAAGAAACTTTTGCAGAAAAGAGGAAAATTCCAGGATGCAAAAAACTCCCTTACTAGCCTCAGTAAGAAACTGAGATGCCTCATAAAATCCTCCAAAGCTAGTTACGAAAATAAAATTGCAAAGATTCCAAAGACAACCAAAAAGCATTCTATACCTATGTCAAGAATGTAAATGGCAATGCTCAGATCTGTTCTGAGCTAAAACAGAATGGCATTAAATATACTGATCTGAAGGATATTGCCAATATCCTGGCAGATCGATTCAGTGCCAACTTCTCCCCCCTCTCACCCCCTAAATGGCCCATCTCAATACCGGAAGATTGTCAAATTCCAGTAATAACGGCCACACAGGTACAAAACGCACTCTCTAAAGCCAAGAATACAGCATCCATGGGACCAGATGACATCCCGGGCTGTGTACTACATGAACTACAATATGAACTGGCACTTCACTTAGGTGTCTTGTTTAATCATAGCCTCACCTCAGGTTTCGTGCCCACTGAGTGGTGCAGAGCTACAGTTATCCCAATCCACAAGGGGGGATCCACCTTGGATCCCGGAAACTACCGTCCCATCAGTCTGACAAGCCTTATCTGCAAGGCCATGGAGCGTATTATCATGGAACTTATAAACAAAGACATTGGCAACCTTCAAACACTGGACGCCACCCAGTTAGGGTTTGTGAAGGGCCGATCTTGTCTCCTGAACCTGAATGACTTCTTTGAATCAGTCTCCAGAGCCATGGACAAGGGTAAGGTGGTCCACACAGCCTATCTAGACCTTGCCAAGGCCTTTGACACCATCCCCCACTCTGGAATCATAGATAAACTTACAAAGTTGGGCATTAATCCCTATGTCACCCAATGGGTTGCTAAATGGCTTACTGATAGAACACACACTGTAAAAGTAGCCGACTCCAAATCTAGCTCCAGACAAGGGACAAGTGGAGTACCTCAGGGTTCAGTCCTGGGGCCGCTCTTGTTTTGGC
>NC_056730.1:215246255-215261255 GCF_019279795.1 Protopterus annectens
ATTGAATCCCCAAATGATGTGGATACTCTACAAAAGGCCTTACAGAAACAGATGCTTGGTGCCAGAGCCATGGGCTCAAGCTCAATGCCAAGAAATGTATTGTTATCCCCTTTGGGAAAAAACATGTATCCATGAATTACCATATAGGTGGCAGTACACTAAACACAGAAAGTGTGATAAGAGACTTAGGGACACAGGTGGACAGTGGTCTCACCTTCGATAACCACATCGCCACAACAATCAGGAAATCCTTCGATGTGGCACACCTCATCACGAAGGGCTTTTCATCCAGAAAAAAGGAGGTCATTGTCCCACTGTGCTCATCCCTCATTAGACCCATTATAGAATACTACGCCCCATTTGGTATGTACCTCTCAAGACATCTACAACAACTGGAAAGGCCTCAGAAATACCTCACTAAAAGAATCACAGGCCTAAAGCAGATGCCCTGTGCTGACCACCTTAAAAAACTGCAGCTATACTCTGGCGCATATCGTCAACTCAAAGGCGATCTCTGCTTAACATACAAGGCCATGTCAAACCCAGAGCTGTTGGACATACTACACTTAAAGAAATCCCAATCCCTCAGAGCTACACGCTCCAGGGATCTAAACCTTGTCTTCACAATAAACAAAACATGCTGGAGAGATAGGTTCCTGTCCCAGAGACTCCCCAGACTATGGAATAGATTGCCCATACATGTCAAGCAGAGTGTCTCTTTGGACCTCTTCAAGAGGAACCTTGACGATTGGATGGGAGAAAGGAAATTCACCCCAGGGATCACGTCAGTCGCCCTGCTAGACAGGGGTCCAGGAAAGTAAATAATGTGGGAAGAAATAGCCAGGGAATTGTTATGGCTATGCTTGTATAGGCCCTAGGGCTGATAGCCTAGTACCAACCTATGAACCTATGAACCTATATATATATATAGGTATATATAGGTATATATATATATATATATATATATATATATATATATATATATATATATATATATATATATATATATATATATATATATATATATATATATGTATATAGGTATATATATATATATATAGATATATAGATAGATATATAGATATACACAAATACATACAAACATATATATATATATATATATATATATATATATATATATATATATATATATATATATATATATCTTTCAAAATACAGAAATTCAATCTGTAAACATAATGCCACTTTCATCACTCTGCAGTCTTTCAAAGAACGACTTAACTCCTCATTTCCCCCTTACACACAAAAATGTTTGAGCAATGAATTCATTATAACATCATTAATGTGGTCAGATATTTCCTTTTTCTTGTTTACCTCCTTTGGGTGGTTTTGCGTTTCTACTTGGTTGCTTCTTTTCGGTTATGTACTTTTATAGGTTTTAGCAATGAATTGCCCTAGCCTTCTGAAGACAATGAATGTGACACTGACTTTTAATTTTTGGAATAAAGCTGTACTTTAGCCCCCAAAGAATAAACTATTCAATTGTATGAAAAAAGGTCCATAAGGTTTGATTTGCAATCTTGGACACATCTGATTCCATAATTCTGAATATAATTCTGTTAAACTTGTATAACAGCAGTAATCTAAGGGAGAGTGAGATATGTCCCCTTATAAACAGATACCGAATGTAGAGTTTTACAATCATTCCCCAGCAATATTCTGTCATTTAGCATTATACTGGTTTATGCTGTGGTGGTGTATGACTTTCAGTGTGGTGAATGGAATATTGTTCTAATCATTTGATCAAAAACTTAAAATATACAAAGCCCAAACCATCAAAAACACAGAATATTAAAAATGGGAAATTGTCTTCTCCCCACTGTTGTGTGATTATGAAGTTAATGTAAAACTTTTGCCTAGGGTGTGAGGGGGTGCAGGGGGTCGTGCCCTCTTTGCAGTAAATAAGGTTTTAATATTCTGAGTTTTCTATATTTTACATTTTCTATTAAATGATGAGAATCTGCACTGAGATGACATTAAATGGGAGTTAACATCAGATACAAACACACAAATGTATTTCCACACCAGTGACCTTTTCTGTCATTACCGATTGCAGTAGTTAGGCCCATGACAATTTCAACTCTGAGTTGTATTGAAGTCTATATGTGAGGAATTGCAGTCTTATGTGCAATTGTACCATTGTATAACTGTGTCAAAATAAACTTACCTGAAAACTTTACTCAAGTGCTAATGGAATGGTTGGAGATATGATCTTTTGTACACAGGTACCAAATGGAAGTGTAAGTGGAAGAGACCTGGTTCAAAGCTCCAGAGAGCACCCCTGCATTACTGGGCTATAATTCATACCACACCTTTCGGCCACCAAACCCCGACTGAAACAGTAAAGGTGGAGGTGTGTCCATATTCATTAAGGATATCCACACCTCCAAGCTAGTTGCTCAGCATAATGCATCCGAGATTATCCAAGTTCAACTAACTCTGGACAAAATTGCAACCCAGATTGTAGCTTGCTACAGACCTCCCACCATGCCCCAAGATTCCCACTCCTCTTTTCTTGATACACTGGAAAATATTAAGGTACAACCCAACCTTAATAATGGGTGATTTCAACTACCCCACCATTAACTGGGAAAACTACTCGTGTACCAACTCTTTTGCTCAATGTTTTCTGGAATTCATCAATTCCAATGCCTTGGATCAACTTATCCACATCCCCACCAGGGGCAGCAGTATCCTAGACCTGGTCATCACCAACATGGGTGACTGGTGTTCCACACCAGAGGTCAGCTCCTCGTTGGTCAGATCCAATTACAAGCTAATCATCCTAGACATCCACATCATGCTCCCACCCCCCCCCCCCCATTAGGAAAACAACCATAAAAAATTTCTCCAAAGCCAACTTCACGCTTCTTAAGACAGAAGTGGCAAACTTCATGACACCCATGCAGATGGACAATAGAGGTACGACTGCTGAACCCTAGACAAATGCACTTTATAATCACTTACACAAGTGCATGGATCATGGTATCCCTAACAAAACCAAGATGCTACCCTCCAAAAAAGGACCCAATATGGTGGTCTTCTGCCGTAAACAAATTCTACAACAGAATAAAGAAACTGTTGCAAAAAAGAGTAAAATCCCACGATTGGAGGAACTCCCTGGTCAGCCTCAGTATGTAGCTGAGATCCCTCATAAAATCCTCCAAAGCTAGTTATGAAAACAAAATCGCCACTGATTCTAAAGACAACCACAAAGCATTCTATGTCAAGAATCTCAATGGCAACACTCAGATCTGCTCTGAGTTAGAGCCCAATGACACTAAATATACAGAACCAACTGATGTTGCCAACATTTTATTTATTTATTTATTTATTTATTTTACATTTGTTGACCGGGAAAGTCTGACTGGCTATATGCCCATTTTTAGTGGAGACCCGGGGAGAAAAGCTCCATATATTCAGACATAAGAGATTTACATAATATAAGAGTACAATCTAGCATATCAGATGAAAAAAGAAACAGCATAATTATAGTAAAGACACAGTTCAACAGGAGAAATTACCTACATGTCAGAGTATAATATCACAAGGAAGGCTCCATATATTCAGAGAAGCAAAATTTCACATAATATAAGAGTATAATCTAGCATTTCAGAGGAAAAAAAGCAAAAAGAAAAAAAACAGAGTACTTATAGCAAAGACACAGTGTGACAGGTAATAACATATGTCAGAGTATAATAACAATATAAGGTGCAAGACATTTGCCAAGTAGTATTAATTTCTCACATAGAGAAAAGAGTAAACATTGTACTGCAATCATCTGCTGGTTAAAGGATATGAAATAGTAATGATATACTGATAACCTGTTGACAGCTAATAGTAGATAATTAGTGGTGCAGGAGAAAGGGGGGGGGGTTAGTTGGGGTATGGACAAGGAGATAACCAGTGAGATTTCAGGTGTGCATTAAGAGCATTTTTGAAGAGACTGCTGGGAGTGAAGGTAGTTATGGCAGTGGGAAGTGAGTTCCAGATTTTGGATATGGAGTAGGAGAATAGTTCTTCCCCTGCAGAGTTGTTGGGATTGGTGACTTGGAGTAGATTTTTGTTGCAGGAGTGAAGGGGACTGGAAGATTGGTAGGGCTGGAGAAGTGTATGAAGTGAGGGAATTTTAAGAGGGTGGTTTACATGTTTATGAGCAAAGGTAAGTTGGTTAGGTGTAGGAGTTGAGGGAGCTCAAGCCAGTCTAGGTTTCAAAGGGAGACACAGTGGTAACTGCGGTTGGAGTTCCCTGATGCAAATTTTGCAATTTTATTGTAGCAGGCTTCGAGTTTCTTTAGGTCTGATTGTCAAAGATTTGTGAGTATGGGTGGTCCATAGAGAAGGGTTGAGATTAGTTGGGAAGTTGCGGTAGAGATTCTGGCTGGTTTGGTTAGGTATTGTTGGTTTCTATACAAGGCACCCAGATTTTTGTGGACTTTTTTATTGTGAGTGATATGTGAGTGTCAAATGTGAGTTTGTTGTCAATCTGTACACTGAGTAGCTTAGTGTGGGCTGTTGGTGAGATGGAAGTGTTGTCTTTGGCAAGTATGTTGAAATGGGGGGTGTTCGGGGTAGATTTTGAGGGTTGAACGATGAGGAGTTTGGTCCTATTTGGGTTGAGGAAGAGTTGAGCATTTAATAGCCAACTTTCAACTGAAGAGAAAGATGCTTGAGTGATCTGTTGTAGTTCTGGTAGAGTTGGAGCTGAGCAGATCAGAGTGGTGTCATCTGCATACTGTGTGAGGGAGGCATGTCTGGTTGCGGTGTGCAGGTCATTGGTAAAAATGGAGAAAAGCAAGAGGCCAAGGATGGAGCCTTGGAGGAACCCCAAGAGTAATAGGGAGGTGAGGGGATAGATCGTTGTGCCAGACAACTGACTGCTGGTGGCTGTATAGATGGCTGTGGAACCAACTGATGGCAGGTATGGAAAAGGAGAGGTTGGAGAGTGCAGAGAGTAGAAGATCATGTGATACAATATTAAAAGCTTTTGATAGGTCAAGAAATACAGCAGAGGAGAAAAGGCCATTGTTTTTATATTGGGGAATGGTGTTAATGAAGGAGAGCAGAGCAGCTGTGGTGCTATGGTGTGGTCTGAAACCATGCTGTGTATAGGAGAGGAGATTATTGTCTAGGAGATAATTGGAGATCTCTGAGTTGATACATTTTTGAGTATCTTGGAGAGAGGTGAGAGGATGGCAATGGGGCGGTAGTTGGAGGTGTCTGTTGAGGGGCTGCATTTGTGTAGGGGTATGATGTGGGATATTTTCCATAAGGTTGGCACATAGGACTCAGAGATGGAGTGGTTGATTAATATGGAGATGGGATAAGCTAAAACATCAGCTGCTATTTTTAGGTATTCTGTGGGCAGGTTGTCAGCTGCTAGTCTTGTGGGTTGAAGTTTTGTCAGTAGATTTTTTTATGTTGGAGGTGGGTACTGTGGAAAGGAAGAAGGAAGGGAGGGGTGGAGTTGGTTTGGGTGTGGGAGGGGTGTTGATATAAGGAAGTGTTTTTTTAGTTAGGGATAGAATGGCCTCTGTAAAATGTTTGTTGAAAGAGTCAGCTATGCTACAGGTGGAGAGAGGAGTGGTAGGTGGAGGGGTGTTTACCTTCCCTGGGCAGAGGATAGAGCTAATTGTGGACCAGAATTGCTTTGGGTTGTTTTGGGAGGAGTTTAAGGATGTCTGATAGAAAAGGGCTTTGTCTGCTTTTACTTGCTTTTTGACTTTGTTACATAGTTCAAGGAATAGTTGCCTATCTGAGGGGTTTTTGGTTGTGCACCATTGTTCCCATATTTTATCCCTGGATTTCATAAGGTCTTTGGTGGTTTTTTATAGCCAGGGAGAATTTTTAGTTCGTATTTTGGTGCAACTTTGGGGGGCATGTGAGTTAAGTATGTTGAGGAAAGTGCTGTTAAAGTAGTGGGCTGCTTCATCTAGGTTGAGGTATTTTAGGGGTGACCAGTCTATTTTTTGTAGGGAAGTGGTAAAGGAGCTGGAGATGAAATTAGCTTTGTAGCGAATGTGTTGGTGGACAATGGGTTTGCTGCTATTTATGTGGTCTTTTAGTAGGAAGGCTAGGGAGTGGTCATTTAGGGAGTCAGGTAAGGAGACACATCCTGGCAGATAGGTTCAGTGCTAACTTTACCCCTCTCTAACCCCCTAAATGGCCCATGTTTATACCGGAAGAATGCAATGCTCCTGTAATCACGGCTGCACAGGTAAAAACTTCACTCTCCAAAGCCAAGAACACAGCATCCATGTGACCTGACAACGTTCCAGGCTGCCTTCTACATGAACTACAGAATGAACTGGCACCCCACCTAAGTACCATGTTCAATCATAGCCTCACCTCAGGCTTTGTGCCCATTGAATGGTGCACCATGATAGTTATCCCACTCCACAAAGGGGGGGCCACAACAGACCCCGGGAACTACCACCCCATGAGCCTGACAAGCCTGGTCTGCAAGGCCATGAAACGTATCATCATGGAACTCATAAACAAAGACATTAGAGATCTCCAAACTCTGGACCCCACACAGTTCGGGTTTGTAAAAGGCAGATCATGTCTCCTAAACCTGATAGACTTCTTTGAAGCAGTCACCAAAGCCATAGATGAGGGTAAGGTGGTTCACACAGCCTATCTAGATCTCGACAAGGCATTTGACACCATTCCCCACTCTGGAATTATAGATAAACTCACTAAACTAGGTATAAATCCTTATGTCACAAGATGGGTTGCCAACTGATGTCACAAGATGGGTTGCCAACTGGCTTACTGACAGAACCCACACTGTGAAAGTAGCAGACTCCAAATCTGACTTCAGACCAGTGACAAGTGGAGTACCACAGGGTTCAGTCCTGGGTCCTGTCCTCTTTGGTATCTACTTCTCTGAAGTACAGGCTAACACAGAAGGTCTTTGGCTAACTAAATTCGCAGATGACTGCAAACTAGCAGCCATAATCGAAACTCCTAATGATGTGGACATCCTACAAAAGGACCTCACTGATACAGATGCCTGGTGTCAAAGCCATGGTCTCAAGCTCAATGCCAAAAAGTGCATTGTCATCCCCCTTGGTAAAAACTCTGTACCCATGATCTACCACATAGGCGTTAGTCTAACTTAACACCAAAAGTGTGATAAGAGACCTTGGGGCACAGGTGGACAGTAGTCTCTCCTTTGATAATCACATTGCCAAAGTGGTCAGGAAATCCTTCTACGTGGCACACCTCATCACAAAAGGAATTACTGTAAAAAGATACTCTTTAAACATATTTACATTAATTACAATTTATCTATACATAAACACAAATCATTGCAAAAGGGCATCTATTTAAATATATGTATATCAATTATAACTTATTCACTATCGTTATTAAAGTTTAAATTTTAAATTTTATATTCTATATATTTTATTACATACTATAATTCATTATAATTATATGCTATTTATCTTATACAGTATATTACACAGTATATGTGGGTATCTTATAAATTATTCGCAGTACATATACAATGACACAAGCATGTGTCAATGTAATTGCCAAGTTGGTAAAAATAAACATAATTTTTGAACACCGGATTTAATCATTCACAATACCAACAATTTGCTGAAGGAAACGTGTACTGTTAATATGATTCATTCAGTTTTCCGTTCCCCCTTTTTTAAAGAATTGTACTGTAGAACAACACATGAGTAAGGTTGAAAAAGCCAATCAATATACATACACGTTAGATTTAACTTTAAATTCTATTCATGTATTTTATATATGCTCACTTTATGCAATACTGTATTCTTATCAACTGCTATTTTGTGACACACTGCGAGCGCATTTTACCTATGATTTAACAAATTAATTAACATGTGGCAGCCTAGGTTGTTTAAAATAGGTATTATGGAACAACAACATACTTATATATATATATATATATATATATATATATATATATACAAGCTTAGTGTAAGTATTTTACACAACAAGAATTTTGTTGTTTCATTTGATGATTTGATGAATTTTAAGTAATTGAGTTGACAGGGTAGCGCTCACGGCGAACTATAGCGTTATGGACATGAACATTACGATCAGATGGGTTAAAAGTGTTTTTAGTGTGGTCTTACGGAGTTGATACTATTACTATCTATTTAAAACAACTATTTTATAAAAACTATTATTAACAAATACTTTTATTTCATTTTACTTGATGCATACAGGCACTCGGATGGATCGAGTTATGCAAATGGTGAACTATAAAGCCACTGGTACAAATGTTGTATAAATGCTGATCAAATATTTGGTTTTATTTTTTCTTCACAATATTTACGATGTGCAGGTTTTGAGTCTGTGGGGTTATGAAATGTTTGGTGTAACAGTACATATATTTACTGAACAGTGGAAGTGTTAATTACAAAACATGTGCTGATTGACTGAATTTTATGGTTATTGTCATTGATTCTTATGTTTATGTTTTATTTAACTGCTGTAATTTTAAATTGGATACTTTTTGAAGTCAACCATCATTGCTTACATCACGGGTTAACACTATTTAAGTTACAGGAAGTGATGTATCAATTGTTTTAAAAAGTTTGGCAGGCGCCAAACAAAAGCGCTTATTTCGATTGTGGTGTATTTTAAGTTATTTGCAATTAAACTTCTTGGTCCAGTCCATTGTCCGTTGGTTATTGGACTATGGAAAGGAAGAAGGAAGGGAGGGGTGGAGTTGGTTTGGGTGTGGGAGGGGTGTTGATATAAGGAAGTGTTTTTTTAGTTAGGGATAGAATGGCCTCTGTAAAATGTTTGTTGAAAGAGTCAGCTATGCTACAGGTGGAGAGACGGGAGGTAGGTGAAGGGGTGTTTACCTTCACTGGGCAGAGGATAGAGCTAATTGTGGACCAGAATTGCTTTGGGTTGTTTTGGTAGGAGTTGAAGGATGTCTGATAGAAAAGAGCTTTGTCTGCTTTTACTTGCTTTTTGACTTTGTTACGTAGTTCAAGGAATATTTGCCTATCTGAGGGGTTTTTGGTTGTGCACCATTGTTTCCATATTTTATCCCTGGATTTCATAAGGTCTTTGGTGGTTTTTTATAGCCAGGGGGAATTTTTAGTTCGGATTTTTGTGCAACTTTGGGGGGCATGGGAGTTAAGTATGTTGAGGAAAGTGCTGTTAAAGTAGTGGGCTGCTTCATCTAGGTTGAGGTATTTTAGGGGTGACCAGTTTATTTTTTGTAGGGAAGTGGTAAAGGAGCTGGAGATGAAATTAGCTTTGTAGCGAATGTGTTGGTGGACAATGGGTTTGCTGCTATTTATGTGGTCTTTTAGTAGGAAGGCTAGGGAGTGGTCACTTAGGGAGTCAGGTAAGGAGACACATCCTGGCAGATAGGTTCAGTGCTAACTTTACCCCTCTCTAACCCCCTAAATGGCCCATGTTTATACCAGAAGAATGCAATGTTCCTGTAATCACGGCTACACAGGTAAAAACCTCACTCTCCAAAGCCAAGAACACAGCATCCATGGGACCTGACAATGTTCCAGGCTGCCTTCTTCATAAACTACAGAATGAACTGGCACCCCACCTAAGTACCATGTTCAATCATAGCCTCACCTCAGGCTTTGTGCCCATTGAATGGCGCACCATGATAGTCATCCCACTCCACAAAGAGGGGGCCACAACAGACCCCGGGAACTACCACCCCATGAGCCTGACAAGCCTGGTCTGCAAGGCCATGAAACGTATCATCATGGAACTCATAAACAAAGACATTAGAGATCTCCAAACTCTGGACCCTACACAGTTCGGGTTTGTAAAAGGCAGATCATGTCTCCTAAACCTGATAGACTTCTTTGAAGCAGTCACCAAAGCCATAGATGAGGGTAAGGTGGTTCATACAGCCTATCTAGATCTCGACAAGGCATTTGACATCATTCCCCACTCTGGAATTATAGATAAACTCACTAAACTAGGTATAAATCCCTATGTCACAAGATGGGTTGCCAACTGATGTCACAAGATGGGTTGCCAACTGGCTTACTGACAGAACCCACATTGTGAAAGTAGCAGACTCCAAATCTGACTTCAGACCAGTGACAAGTGGAGTACCACAGGGTTCAGTCCTGGTTCCTGTCCTCTTTGGTATCTACTTCTCTGAAGTACAGGCTAACACAGAAGGTCTTTGGCTAACTAAATAGATGACTGCAAACTAGCAGCCATAATCGAAACTCCTAATGATGTGGACATCCTACAAAAGGACCTCACTGAGACAGATGCCTGGTGTCAAAGCCATGGTCTCAAGCTCAATGCCAAAAAGTGCATTGCCATCCCCTTTGGTAAAAACTCTGTACCCATGATCTACCACATAGGCGTTAGTCTACTTAACACCAAAAGTGTGATAAGAGACCTTGGGGCACAGGTGGACAGTAGTCTCTCCTTTGATAATCACATTGCCAAAGTGGTCAGGAAATCCTTCTACGTGGCACACCTCATCACAAAAGGTTTCTCATCCAGAAAAAAAGAGGTCATTGTTCCCCTCTACTCATCACTCATTAGACCCATTACAGAGTACAGCACCCCTTTTGGTATGTGCCTCACAAGACATCTACAACAACTGGAAAGGCCACAGAAATATCTCACAAAGAGGATTACTGGCCTCAGACAGATGATCTATGCAGACCATCTCCAAAAACTCCAGCTTTACTCCGTCGCAAATCGCCTACTCAGAGGCATCTCTGCCTAACATACAAAGCTAGAGCTGTTGGACATGCTCCACTAAATCCCAATCCCTCCTAGCTACATGCTCTAGTGACCTAAACCTTGTCTCCACAATAAACAGAACATGCTGGAGGGATAGATTCCTGTCCCAGAGATTTCCCATCCTCTGGAACAGACTACCTATCTATGTCAAACAGAACTTCTTATTAGCCCTCTTCAAGAAAAATCTTGATGATTGGATGGGTAATAGAAAATTAACCCCGGGGATCACTTCTGTGGCTCTGCTTGACAGGGGCACAGGAAAATAATTTTCTTGGGTGGCGAAAGCCAGGGTACCTTTTTGGCTAGGATTGTATAGGCCCTACCTTTTTGGCTAGCATTGTATAGGTCCTAGGGCCAATAGCCTTGTACCTACCTATGAACCTATGAACCTATGATGGCCAGCCAGCACTGATGGTGTTTGAATCCTTCAACTGCCAACCTAGATATCACAGGTGGTTTGTAACTGCCACCAGTATGTGAAGGATGACTAGCACCTGAGTATACGGGGGAAAGAAGTTACAGTCTTTGGATATACTAGACTGCCCAGTAGCACATAGGGATGTAAGTAGATGAGGATGAGCCAAAAAGGGTATGCATCTAACCATGACATATGCAGGAGAATCATAATTTGCACAGCCTGGACTTCTGCCTTAATGTGGAGAAGTTATTCACCTTAGGCAAAAAATTAGAGGCATTGCACTTGCAAATCCTACCCTTACTGTACCATGATCTCCAACATTCTTTTATTGGCATTTGTTTGAGTCTCTTAACATTTAAACAAGTGAACATTCAAGCTAAGAAGACCCATGTTGCATATCAATCTATCTATCTATCTATCTATCTATCTATCTATCTATCTATCTATCTATCTAGCTATCTATCTATCAATCTATCTATCTATGTAATCAATCTATCTATTTGAGTCTATGACAGACACTTGAAGTATCAAAACTTTGATCATTTGTTATAGACTTGTAACAGTTCTAATCATAATGACTCAAATACATCATACTCCAAATCAAAAATATTTGAAGGAAAAAGGTATCTTTTTTTGCAGGGGAGTAAGCCTCCTGCACCCTGTATACCCCCTAGTAATTAAATCTATAATTTCTAAGATTGCAATACAGTGGGGAAAGAGTAAATTCCCCAGTCCCCACTGTATCACAATATTGCACTGAAAAAAGCTGGCACATGCGATTTGCTGATTTCTGACTAAGTGAGGGACAGAAGCTACAGTCCTTAGATCTACCACGCTTCCCTAAATAGGTCTCATGTCTACCAGATGCATAGCCTCCAAAGTGAAATAAACTGGTATTCAACAGGTTAAAGTAAAAGGAAGTGCACACAAGTCTAATTCAATAGCCAATTCTCCAAATGCAACCTTGTCCCCAGATCATAAAGGGAATATGCATTGCTCTCCGTGGTATGAGTTTATATGCACTCTTGTTCTACCGAACCCAGAGTTATCTGAATGCACCATTTACTTTCTCATATAAAACAGGGTGCAAATTACAATACATCAGATTACCTTCTCATCTGGAGGAACAGTAGACTAGGCACAAGCAAATTATATATTTGTTAATTGTTTGCATATTCATGATGGCTCTTTATTACAGCTGTGAAAAGCTGAGAAAAGCTGCATCTTTGGAGCACATTTTATCTGCATTTTATGACCTCCCTATGGGGGTTTCATTCTAACACTTCCTACTTCTATATAAGCTGTCTTTAAAGTCAATACCTCTCAAGAAAAGGTGTAAAACAGAACTTATAGTCATCATTTTCATTGTTATAATCCTTTGCAGCTGTTAGCAATTTGAGTTGCTCAACATTTGAAACAGTTCCTGTTTCATTAGCCTGGATAGTCTAGCATATGATAGTACTGGGTGACTGTTAAAAGTTGGTGTATGGCATCATTTCATGGAAGAAAATGCAATATTATATAAGTAAACATTCTGTAATTTCTCTAAAATAAGTTTGTTTTCTCACCTTAAAAAGATGCCGCTTCCAAACTCCCTATATTAAGTATAGCAATATGACTAACATAGATTCAGTACTCGACTGAATTTGGTTCTTTAAGTTTTGAATGGAAGTATTTGATGAATTGTATTTCTGAAGATGGTAGTATCACTTTCTGAAAGTTTTACTAATAACTGTCGAAATTGAGTTGAGATAAATTATTTTGTATTTAACAACTGAATGCCATACCTTCAGGTTTTCAAAGATTTTCACAGTGACAGACTATCATGTTACATTATATGCAGTTTCCATTAGAGACTGATATGTACCTGTTAATTTTATACTAGGCAAATGGACATTGTTCTAATAAATATATTTATAACTTTTCTCTCTAGACTTCCACTAAAAAGGGGTCTTTCATGGCTCATTCAGGCTATCCTGGTAAATAAAATGTAATTCATTAATTAAGAAAGTAATTAATAAACTTTTTTTTCCCAGAAAAGGAATCAGTATGTGTCCCAGACCACATCTGTTTTCTTTTCTTTTTGAATTGGTGCTGCATCCAGAGAAAACATATATAGATATAGACGTATCTATCTATCTGTCTAGCTAGCTAGATAGATGTATATCTACATATATACATATTTCATTCTCTCTCTCTCTCTGTATATGTATATATATATATATATATATATATATGTATATATATATATATATATATAGTCTATCTAATACTGAATATTGAAAACAGCATTCAAAAAAATCACTCTGAAAACACTGAACACTACAAAGAAGAGAAACAAAAGAAACAACCCCAAAAAATATTATTTTTTCACACGGCGCCAAGTCCATCTGCACACCCTACACTTCTGCTAATTTGATATACCAATTCTGAGCTTGTACTACAGGGGAAAAGGGCATATTTCCACATCCTGTTGTACTACAATCTGACACAAAGATCTGCTATCAGGCAGAAAAAAAAAAAAAACTAAAAAAATATATTGGCTCTTATGAGTGTTAGCTTATTGCTATTACTGTATATATACATATGAATGTCTCATGAAATATTGAGGGGTCACAAGAGCGAACATTAAAGAACAAACAAACTCTTTTTTGCAGGGTGCAAGCCTCCTGCACATCCCCACACCCTTTGCTAATTATATATACTAAATCCAAGATCACACAACATCGGAGCAAATTCCTTTACTATTCTGCATCACAATCCCATACAACAGGCTGCTGGCAAAAACTGCATTTGAACATATGAACGTTCACTTTTTTTCACACCAGGAAAAAGCTTTTGCTTATTTAAGAGTGTACACTTTTTCAAATGGTAACTTTATAGATAGATTATAGATAGATAGATAGATAGATAGATAGATAGATAGATAGATAGATAGATAGATAGATATGGGTCTACTTTCGTTAATTGGATTTACACTTACCAGAACTACTATAAAGCGAACTGACTTCACCAAAACCTTACTATTCCAAATCAATGGAGCACTGATATTTTTTCTAAGTGAAATGAACCACTTGGCTACCAGGGAAAAACAAACAAAAAAACAGACACATATTAAACCCATTAAGGTGGGAAGGCGAAGTCCCCTCCAGCCCCCATGTGAGTGGCTGCACCCCGCCCATACACCCCAACTAAATATACCAACTCTGAGATTGCACAATTCCCTGGGTAAGGACATATGCCCCTACCCAGAGGATTACAGCGCTCAAACATCTGTTAACCAATTCATGTCATCCAAACAGATATTGACAATAGAGCTTTGCACTCTAAAGAGCCAATCCCATTCATATCTATCTATCTATCTATCTATCTATCTATCTATCTATCTATCTATCTATCTATCTATCTATTTGGGTCTATGTCAGATGATTACATTTTCAGAAACTCAAAATCCATATGGTCGAGACCATGTGATTGAGTTTCTCAAACACTTGAATATCAAAAAACAGAAACATCTACCCTTTTACATACTACAGTTAGGAAAAGCGTAAATGTATATATATATATATATATATATATATATATATATATATATATATATATATATATATATATATATATATATATATATATATACATATATATATGTGTGTATGTATTTATCAGTGCGTGTGTATGTATATATATATATATATATATATATATATATATATATATATATGTGTGTGTGTGTGTATGTATTTATCAGTGCGTGTGTGTGTGTGTGTGTGTGTGTGTGTGTGTGTGTGTGTGTGTGTGTGTGTGTGTGTGTGTGTGTC
>NC_056730.1:215566255-215646255 GCF_019279795.1 Protopterus annectens
TGGCTAGGCTTGTAAGGGATCTAGAGCCATTAGTCCAATAACCTTCTGTAAAAGTATGAACCTATGAGTCCCCATTGTGGATAAATGCTTTCTGAGTAAGTTGTCTGTATTGATTTTAAGAACATATTTTTTTTAATGTATAATCCATTGTAGAATTAGCTTGGTGGATGGGTGTGGCATAATAGTTAAGGTCTTCTCCACATAGACATAAATTACAGGCTTGGATTCTAACCTTGAGTTTTTAGCTATGCTTAAAATGGCCTTTCAGGACAATTAGCTTAGTATTCACCTCTGACTATATATGATGTTGTGAGCTATCCTAAAGTGTGAACATCTCTGTATATTAGGTAATTCCAAGCATTTAGGTTTTTTTAATGTTGTTGGTTAGATTTGCTGTAAAGCTGAGCTATCTCAAAGTGTAAACATGTCAGTATATTAGATAATTCCAACTATTTTTTATTGCTGGTAATTAGATTTGCTGCAGAGCTGACAGTTTTGTTATAGCTTTGATCTCACTTAGGTAATTGACTAGTGGTTTGGTTAGTGAGAATTGATGAGGCATGTATGAGAAGTTAGAGAGTAGGAAGGCAGTAAGACCTAACCTGTGGTTACGTGATCTTTGTCTGTCAAGCTTTATACAGCAACTCTAGCTTTCAGCTTGATTTTGTATTATATATATTGGATATGTTGATCACATCCAGTGAGCTTTATTAACCTCCAAGTCATTTTCTACAGCAGTATTTATTTATTTATTTATTGGCATTTATTTATTGACAAGGTCCACTGGATCATAAGAACCCATTTTCAGTGGAGGCCCAGGGAGAAAAGCTCCACACCTAAAAATACCATAACAAATACAATAACAAATTGAGCATTTAAACAACAAAAATGTTTTACAAATATTGGTTAAAAGAGTTTACAGGTAAATTTGAACAAGTAAAAACAATTAAACGTATTTGACTACAGAAATATGTGAGTGATATAAGAAGAAGCTGGATTGGAAAGGGTTAGAGTAGATAAGAGAAGATGTGAAGAGAGTAGATAAAAGTAGTTATTAGGGATAATGATATGTCAGATATAGAAGAGGAAAATTGGAGCAATTATAAAGTATACATAAGATATATGAGGAGACTTTATTTTATGGGAGTAAATATGAAATTGAGAGGATGGGAGTGAGAGAGAGAGGTTAGGTTATTGAAGGAGGAGACTTGGTAAAGTGCAGATCCTGTTGGTAGAGAGGTATCCATACAGTGATGTTTTGAAAGTAGCATAACTTAGAGTGGTCCAAATTGCTAGAGGAAGGGCATTCCAAGCTTTAGCTACAACATAAGAGTGAAGTAGCTGACCAGCAGTTAGATTGGGCTTATGAGTTTGTAGGAGGTGTGGGTTTTCAGATCTAAGAGATCTGTTGTGACAATAATGGGTCAATAGTGAGTTTAGGGCCAGACAGTGTAATGGCTTGAAAACTATTTTGTGGGTAGTGGTTAGTTGCAGATAGGTGAGATAGTGGGAGAGTTCAAGCCAGTTTAGAGGGTATAAGGAAATTCAATTATGTGTAGTGAGTCTAGGGTTTGTGGCAAACATAGTGATTTTATTATACCAGGTCCCTATTAAATAATCAAAAGTTCAGTTCATCAAATGGCACTTACATCGAACTGTTCATAGTGAGATCACAGTACAGTGAAGATAAGAAAAAATGCCCTTTCCTCACTGTAGTGCAATCTCAGAGTTGGTATATATAATTAGCAGGGGGGGGTGCAATCTCCCACAAGAGTGAATTCGATGAATGGCATTTTCGATGTAAGTGCTGTTCAATTAACTGATTTTTCAATTATGTAATATAGACCCATTATAGCATATTTCATGTTTTGTTTTTGGGAAAGATAGTAGGTTGGTAATTAAAGGGGCCCTGTAGATAAGAGAGGGACGTAGATAGGAGGAAGCAAGTATTTGTTTGGTGGTAGGGGAGAGGAAATGTTTATGCCTGTGGACAGCACCCAGTTTTGGTGTGTTTTCTTAATATTGTTCTGTATGCGTAGATCAAATTTTAGGTTCTTATAAGTTTTTACTGATAGCAGTTTGGTGTGGTTGACAACTTCAGTCTTAGTCTTGCTTTGGGACAGTATGATGAAGTGTGATTTGTTGATAGAGGTACTTTTTTAGGGGTGAATAAAATAAGTTTGGTTTTGTTAGGATTTCGAAACAGATGGTTATTCTTTGGTGAGGACTCTACAGATTGAAATGCAGCTTGTGTGATTTTTAGAAGGTGTGATGTAGTGTCTGTAGATCATATGCTAGTGGAGTCATCTGCATATTGAATGAGTGGCCATTGGGTGAAGGAAGAGTGAAGATTATTAATAAATATACTGAAAAGGAGTGGTCCTAAGATGGAGCCTTGGGGAACACCGGTGGAATTGGGAAGATATGGTGATACAAATTTTGCCATTTAACTGCCTGTTCCCTTTTTGATAAGCAACTTGCAGACCAATTAAGAGAGGGAGTAGCTAGACCAGTAATTAAGAGGTGGGTAAGTAGAAGGGCATGAGAGATTGTATCAAAGGTTTTGGATAAGTAATAGTGAGGATAAAATTTTACCAGAGTTGCGGGCTTTGTTGACAATGTCCATAAAGGTTATTAAGGCTGTTGTGGTACAGTGGCCTGGTGTGAATCCATGTTGAGTTGGGGATAGGAGCTGGTTATCAAGTAGGAAGTGCAGAAGATGCACATGAATGCATTTCTCGAGAAGTTCAGAGATAAGACATAAAATAGCTATAGGAAGGAAATTTCAGATATCAGTTCAGCTATCACCTTTATGTAGGGGTAGGATAAAGGCATTTTTCCAAAGTTTTGGGATGTAAGATTCTTAGATGCAACTGTTAATGAGTACAATAATAGGGTAGGAAATGGTTTCAGTGGTGAGTTTTAGGTATTTGGTAGGTATCATGTCAGCTGCACTGGAGTTAGGTTTTAGTTTGAGTAGTAGTCCCTTTATAGTAGAGGTTGAGACTGAGATGAGTGAGAATGTGTGTAAGGCATTGATTGTTAGGTTGTTTGAATGAGAGTGGGAGACATGCAATAGTGTGGCTAGTCCAGCAGATTAACTGTGTAGTGAAAAATTAGCAGTGATGTTGGCTATGTAGTTTACAGTGTGTGTGTTGAAGATACTGACTACTTCTTCAGGTGTTTGTCTGGGAATAGGCATGGCTTGTTTTTTTGTACTAGAATGTAGAAGTGGTCCTATCAAAGTCCAGAATTTACTGGGGTTGTGCTTATGATTTGTTTGCAGTTTTAAACAGTAATCTTTTTATCCATGGATATGAGTCTTTTTAGCTGGTTACAGAGTTGTTTATATTTTAGTAAGTCTATATGGTTTTTATGGTTTTGCCATATTTTCCATTATTTATTCCTGGTTAGTATTACTTCTCTAGTAGTTTTAGTCAGCCATAGGGCATGGTTTGTTTTCACTCTTTTTACTCTAGGGGGTGCTATACTGTTTAAAGTGTATAGGCAGGTTGTATTGAAGTATTCTAATGCATAATCTAAAGAAAGATATTTTAAGTTGTTCCAATTTATGTTTCTTAGGATGTTGTTGAAAGTTTTTGAATTAAATTTGGTGAGGTCTCTAATGTGTTTGAACGGATGGATATTATGGTAGGAAAGTGCTATTCAATGAACAAAGGCTGGGAGATGGTCACTTAAGGCATTAGGGAGGGTACTGGCTGAGGAGATTTGGTAGGTTCATAGACTAGTATCCAGTCTAGGGTGGAACCCTCCTGAGTTTTGTTGTTTTGTCTTGTTGGTGAGTTGATGAGTTGGGTAAAATGAAATAAGTTTATGTTTGAGGATGGAAATTTAGAGCTGAAGGTAAACCAGTTGATGCTTACATCACACATAATTATGGTTTCATGTCTGATAGTGTGGAAGATCCAGAATATAATCTCTTCCAGTATGGGTATGCTGTTACCATGAGGAATGTAAAGGATTATGATGCAAAGTTTTTTTGATTTATTTATTTTTAGGGAGGAGACTAGAATTTCCACATTGGAGAATTGTAGGATGTTATGATTGATATGATATGGGTGGATGATGAAATTATTAGGAAAAGGGAGTGCTACTCCACCTCTTTTTTGAAAGGTCAATTGGCCCTTATTGCCTTATAGTTTTTTTTGTTGGGGGGGGCATTTCTGAGTCTTGTATGTTTTGTTTTAGCCAGGTTTCAGTGGTAGCAATGATACTGGGTTTGTATAGAGCTATCCAGGCATGGAGGTCAGCTGTTTTGTTTTGAATAATTTGTAGGTTTACTATTACAATGTGTAGTGATTTACAGGGATTATTGAGGTTTGGTGTTGTAGTAGGAATAGTGGGGTAGGGTCCTGGATTAAGGTGGATGTCACCAAAGGGGGATAATATACAGAAAATAGTAGATTGGTGGAATGGGTATTGTAGTAGTTTAGGTCTGATGGTGAAGTAAAGGAAGGAGAAGGTGGAGTTAATAAACCGAGTAGAGTTGTTTGTATGGAGAAGTATTACTTTAGACAACAGTAGAGAAGTTCAAAAAACCACAGCAAACTGGAATAGGCAAAAAAGCAACTAGCCAGCAAAATCCACAGATTTATTACAGAATAAAACTCTGATGTCTCGGCTCTTCCCAAAGCCTTCAAGGACTCCTTGAAGGCTTTGGGAAGAGCCGAGACGTCAGAGTTTTATTCTGTAATAAATCTGTGGATTTTGCTGGCTAGTTGCTTTTTTAACAGTAGAGAAGTTATTTGATAGGGACTGGGAGATATGTCTGAATAGCTTTTGGATTTAGACTTAGTGAGTATTAAGTTAGAACTGAGTGAAGTGAGATGTAGGAATATAGCTAGAAATAGTGTAGTGTGAGATAGGAACAGAATGTGTAGGGTGGTGGGAGCCATTGGGGTAGGTAATTAATTTCTATAAGGGTGGGTGGGGTGATAAAATAACTATGTTGTTACTGGTTAGTGTTAGGTTGGAGGTGGAGTTAATGAGGTTTAAATCTAGGTGTAGTGGGGGGGTGGGATGTAGGGGTAGGGAAAAAGATCGGAATGAGTCTGAGCATAGCTAGGATGAACGGTGTGGGCAGAGACCGTGTCCAAGTGGAAAGCAAAATAAACTATCTAAAAACAAGATGTTTAAAGGTAGGTTCTCACTCCCTGTTTTAGACCCAGAGAGTAACTTTACATGTTGCTTACAGTGCCAATTTGGTGTTCATTTATCAGAGCACAGTCTGCACCAATTTAGAATACCCCGATAGTAACTGGATGTTGAATTAGGTGCCGACAGCAAATCTGCAAGTATAGAAAACCATGTGAAAAATTGATATATATGACACTGTAAATATCATTTGTAATCTCTTTGTGGCTTTATATATTGTAAACTTTAATTTTTTATCTGTAAGTTTTGTGTTTTCTGCTTTTTATCTCATTTTACTTACTTTTGATTTTTATCTGTACTTTATTTAGTTTTGATTTTTTTATCTGTAAGTACTATATTTTCCTTTAAACAATTATACTCCAATATAATTTATTATTTTTACAGTATACTGTACTTTTAGAGTTTTTCTATCCAGACCTCCACTGAAAAAGGACTTTCCCAGTAGTCAAATGCAAATTGATTAACAACTGAATTAATTTATTCCCTTTAGGTTCTCGTTAAGTTATTCTCTGAGATGGTTAGAGTGACATACTAGCTTGATTCAAATGTTCTTGGCTGATTACATAATAATGCTTTCCTAATTAGGTTGTGGGGCTGCTAAAGTAAAGAGCATTAACTAACTGAACAGGATTTAAGTATGTTTCAGCTGTCTATTTTTGTGATTGGTAGCTTGATATTTTTTTAAGCTCTTGCATGGAAGTGGCGAAACATAATAATGTTGTGCTATCATTGCATTTGATTCTGTTAGCTGAGTGTGAGGATATCTGTATTTAAGCTATTCAAAAGTAAGGATACTAAGATGGCGAGTTGTGAGACTTCCACTGTTACGGGATGAGGTGCTGATATTGCATCATTCCAATGAACACATCATATTCATTAGGTGAAGGTAGCTAGACAACCACTGCATAGTCCTGTTATTAAGGCCAAGTTCATTAAGTCTTAGGTATTGTAAGATGAGAGTCTGTCTCTTCTCTAAGATCGGTCAAGGAATAAAGAGTATATCATTTTTGTCTTGAGCACGTTCTTTCACAATTTTGTGAAGGTGAGAAAGGCTGTTTTTGTGCTGTGATGTTTTCTGAATCCATACTACACTGTAAGAATAAACTGTTTTTTGTCAGGTGATTGAGGGTTTGTACATGGATACATTTTCAGGTGCGTTTGAGATCAGTGATAATATACCTGAGTGTAGTTAGCTAGTTCTGGGAGAATACCACCTTTGTGTAGATTAATAATATATGACTGTTTCCAGAGACTATGGTCACAACTTATTAATATTGATATTAGGCATGTGATAACTGCTCTTGAAATACACTTGAGACATGGTTTTATGTTTTTTTGGAGAAAACAGTGCAGTGAATTAAGGCTCTGAGCTGTTAATGAACTGTTTGCTGTTCCCAAGGTACAGAATTTGATTCCTTTCTTCTCCATGTGTCTACTGTGTGACTTTGAGCAAGTCACTTAACTAGACATTGCTTCCTGGTTGCCTCCGAAAACAGACAATTGTGCCTAGTGGGTTTATGTTGTTAACAAATAAATAAGTAAATAAGAATCTTCTGAATAGTACTTGTAACCCTGTTTGCTAGTCAAATGCTGTTTGCAGACAGTGATAATGCTCTTACTACAACCCAGACCACCTGAATTCAGTTACTGGCTTATCACCTACTAGAACTGATTGGGGAGGGTAACAACAAAGAAGGTTGCTTATCTCCTCATGGGAAGATGTTTGATAAGTACAAAACCAGTAACACCATAGCTTTTCTCATATCCTGGAGTAGTAGATGAGTTGGCATATAAGGAAGTACTGCACAGACGCAGGATACCATTGCATTCCCCTCATGAAGTCAGAGTGGCATGGCATTTATCACATAGGGCTACAACTGACAAATAAAGTCCCTGTAAGCATCAGAGGCAATAATCCAGGTAACATACCCCCAGTGGAACCCCATTATTGCCAGTTTGGGAAGCAGTGGCAATTTCAATCTGGAGGAGTTAAATACTGGATGAAGTATCAAAAACAAATATCCATGGCATTCAGGAAAGTTTGAACATATGTGTGTGTTGAGTTGGAAGCATTTTAGCTACTGGCCATATTGAAATAATGAGTATCAAACTGACATGCAGTATTGGATGCAGTTTCATTATGGTATAGGCAAGGATACGGGTCATTATCAGGCTTTAAGATAATGTTATTTGCTGGATCATTGACAGCTCATAATATTAGTCCTCTGAACTAACTGCTAGACATTTCCAGAAGCCTGAGAAGCAGCCAAAAGAAGAGCTTGTAAAGCACTGTGAGTAACCAAGCACATATTTTTTGTCCTTCCTTGTCCATACTTGTTACTGGCCAAGCTCCCAGTGCCCCATTTTGCTAGGTATTACATTTGGAAATATTTGCCCCTCTGGACTATTCTTGTATTAATGGGGCTGGACATGACCTTAGGCATCTGGGAGCTTGGCATGTCTTTGCATCCATCCATGGATTTTTTTTTTTTTTGGTATGATATATCCACTTCCACTACCCCTCTCCTACAGATCTAATGGTTATGCCTGAGTGGTAGGCATGCACTGGTGACATGCAGTGTATCACCCCACCTCTGCAGCAGCTTAGCTATGTCTCCACCCTTTCCATTCTTACCAGGCATGCCTACCAATGAGCCATCTCAATCTCCACTAGGAATCAACTTGTAGACACCCATAGAGCCACCCTACCACCCCAGCATGGTAACTCACAACCTTCCCTGCCACTCCATCCATCATCCAAGCCACTAATCAAACCCAGGTCAGCTGGGTTGTAGTCAGGTCTTTTTCCAGGGTCTATATCATGTAATCAAACTTTTAATAATTTGAATCACTAAACACTGAACACAAGTGATCAGACTATTAAAAGTCGGAATTGCAATTAAAATAATTTTTAAGTATTTTTAAACGAAAACAAAAAACAAAGGGTATAAGCAGGGGGCAAGCCCCCCTGCACCACCAATGTGGGGGCTGTGCCCCCCACACTCCCTGCTCTGTAACTATACCAATTCCGAGATTGCGCTACAGTGTAGGAAACAGAAATCTTCCATTTCCGCACTGTATTGCACTGAAGTGCGATCTCAGAGTTGGTATATTTAAAGAGTGTGGGGTGTGAGGGGCACAGCCCCCCATGTGGGGGGGGTGCAGAGGGGCTTGCACCCCTGCTTACACCCTTTAGTTTTTGTTTTTTTCATGTAAAAATAATTTTAATAGCAATTTGGACTTTTAATAGTTCGATCACTTGTGTTCGATGTTCAGTGATTCGAACTATTAAAAGTTCGATTATATGATATAGACCCCTTTTCCCCTCTACATCACTGGAGTGACCTAAGTAACCCAGCTCATTAGCTGTTCTTAAACAAGATGGAATGTTTCTGAGCAAATCAAGCACATTTCTTCAAAACACCTTTATCATGATGGCTCTGATCATGCTGCTTCCAAAAAAGTGGTAGTAAGAGAAGTGTCCAAAGGGATATTCAAAGTGATTTCCCAAGACACATTTCTATCAGGAGGTGAAGAGAAAAGTGTTCATTTCCTTCAAGGAGAATTTTGATAGACTGCTTGACAATGTGACATCTGAACATATTCCTAGTACATCAACACCAGAAATGCAAAACACAGATATTATGGCAGATTATTTAAATTATCCCATTAAATACTAATAGTTAATAGCACGGAAAAGCATTGATTGCACTTATTAAACATGTTATTATAATAATAGATTATTCTTGCTTTGTATATAATGAAATAATAGAAATATTTTGTATTTAGAAATGTTGACATAACAAATCATTTTAAAATGATTTTTCCTTTTGAAAGAATACAAGAAAGTAAACATCTCATCAGTGAATGCCATATATACCTTATGTATGGTGGGAAATGGTAGCTCCAGAAGAAGGGTATATAATATTTGTATATAGTATTAAGAGATTTTGTGTTAGAGATACAGAATGTATATTATGGGGTCTAGTATACTGCATGTATTGCACTGTTCATTCTACAGTAAATGCTGATGAAGATAACCACATGCTGTCTGCTTATCTCATTTTCTGGGCCATCCTGAATACCTAAATGCCTATTCTTAAGGAAAAAGGGGATTTATTATATACCCCAGGATTCACAAAGGCTGATTTTCTGTGTAGGAACAGTGTAGGAGCTCCTGCACGGAAAATGACTGCCAAGTGATCCAGGAAAGTGCTGTTTTCACGTGCATGACCAGCCCTTGACTGTTCTAGCACAGAAAACCAGCAAATATGCAAATCACCTCATTTGCTGGTGAAAACCATGCAAATTAGGTGATTTTGTGATCCTTCAAGCTGCCAGGTCTCTGTGCTAGAACAGTGTCAGTGCAGAAATGTATTTAGCTAGTAACCGTATACATTTCTGGAGCTGACAAAACGTAGGCATGACGGGTCATGTAAAAACATATATTATGTTTAATACACATGCCAATGGCCAAATATAAGGCCATTGGCATTAAAAACAGTTTATTTTTTTTTAAATTAAACTTTTTTTTTTTTGGCCAATCTGCCTTTTAAGCTTAGGGCAGTGGCACACAAACAGGATTGCGCCAAAAATTAAAAAAAAAATGAGAAAAGTCCATTATAAGTTAATTCTGCAATTTGCCATTATAGTCAATGGCATGCAGAATGTAAACAATACCTGGGAACACTGGTTCTCAAGGGGAAAGGGTCCATTTAAGTGCAGTAACTAACAACCTACACACTGGGGTATACAAATGAGGGGAGTTATACTGAATCACAGATTTCTTCAAAGTGCCAGCTTGTACCTAACTGCATAGGTGCAGCAATACAACAGTGCAAGTGTAAGAGCTGAATGACTTCATAAGGGGGTGTGTCATGCTTTCTGTAAGCTCATTGGAGCTCTGTGGCCCGTGTTTACCCTTAGCTAAGGACAGCTAAGGAAGGGGGTGTGTCAGATGTGCCCGAGCACTGTATATATAGCCTAAACGGGTGTACGTGCCATGCACCGGGATTTAAACCAAAAAAAAAAAAAAGAGGAAATGGCAACACTGTTTACATATGAGCACTGGGTAGGCGCAATGTGCCTCGGGGCTTAAATAGGCAGGAACTAGAAAGCAGAAACAGCAGTAGGAAGACAATCAAGGAGTTCTAGCATAGCTGGCAGGTGGAATGTATCAGAATTAGCCAATTACACATGCAGCAGCCCAGCAAACAAGTATAAACTATGCAAACACCCTACAGAATGGCTTTTCCCACAAACTCTACACCAAAGTTGTACACAGACAGGGGATTCTTAACTGGCAAATCTAACTAAAAATGTTAGAAGCTGCTGCTGCTTTACTCCATCAATATGTGCTAGAGACTGAGGGTGGTAATGAGGAGAATGCTGACAACCGACCCACAGTGAGGAGGAAGAGAAGAGTGTACAGACCCAGGGTAACCTACCAGGGCCTACATGAACTGGAGATAGCAGAGAGCTATAGGGTGGACAGGGACATTCTACAGCAAATCATTGAGCTGTGCCGGCCACACTCACACACAGAACTAATAGAGGGGAACCCATCCCAGTGGATACCAATGTATGTCTAGGCTTAAGAATACTAGCTACAGGTACCTTCCAAAGACCAACTGTGAATATCACGGGGTCTCACAGGCATTAGCATCCAGGGCACTCCACCAGTTCCTGGATGCCATGACGCAACATGCCAATGAGCACATATATTTCCCCACCGCCAGTGAGGCACTGACCAGAAGTATGCGTCTCTTCCACCATATAGCAGAATACCCTGAGGTAGTTGGTGCTATAGATTGCATGCACATCCACATCAAACACCACCTGGTGAGTGGTGCAGGGTCTACATAAACCACAAGGGCTTCCCCTCTATCAACTGCCAGGTCATGTGCGATGCCCAGGGCATTATCATGAATGTGTGTGCTGGCAGCCTTGGAAGCTATCACGATTCCCAAATCTGGCATTGCTCACAGCTGTATCAGGTGTTTGCTAGGGGGGACATATCTCATATGGCCAGCAAGTGGAGGATGCTGGCTATGCACTGGACCTGTGGCTGATGACACACATCAGAAATGCACACACACCTGAACAAGGACACCATACTTGAGGCACACACACAAACCAGGATCATTGTAGAGCATGTGTTTGGGATGCTCAAATCATGGTTCCACTGCCTTGACATATCCAATGGAGCCTTGCAGTACTCTCCAGCTACATGTACACAAATGTTCATAGTATGTGCCATGCTACACAATATGATCCTGTGGAAACAGCTGCAGCAGGGACAGCATGGGGCAGGGCCACACAGCCCCCTACCATTGCCAAGGCCAGCACAGGCACAGAGGGACTCGGAGGAGGAACATCCTGAGCCTGCCCCTATAGGCAGAAGGAGGCAGGCACAGTATGCCCAGGCCTTGGCAAAGAGGCAACACATAGCACATACACTGACAAAGTAGGAACCCAGGGAATGGAAACTCTCTCTGACTTACACATACAGTAAAAGGGATGCCAAACATGACACTATCTGAGCTTTAACATGTATAGGGAGTGTACTATGTGCATCCAACATAGTCATCCCTCCAGCATTGTCCTCAGTACTGGCCCAGCAACAAGGTAAGTCACTCTTTCTATCAATGACTGAATGGAGTAGTATGTTCTCATACTTGTATGTATGATATGGGTGCAAGCATGCAAGGGAATTGAGTGGCTGAATGGGATAGCAGCAGACAGCTATATGGGACAGCAGGAAATTCATAACAAATACTGGTGTCAACATACTAGGCAGTACTACACAAAGTGACAACCCCAACCACAGTACATGTGATGGTCCAAAGAACTGTGGGTGTCAATAGGTCACACACATGGATGTCAATGAGGGTCACATACCCTCCACCAGCCTCAACAAGCAGGACAGGTGTAGATGACCATGAAGAAAGGCCAGGCTAAGGCCCCCAAATGATGGCAAAGGTGAACAGCCCCACACCAGACATACACAGACATACTACAACACATCTGGCAGTTGCATTCTAGTTCTGAAGGGTAAGAAGTCTGAAACTGAAATATATGCCATTAAGATCTAAACTATGTACTCTACTGATAAGCCTCCTGTCTGCATGATAGGTCACAATACAATATGAAATGGAAGCCAACAGACTAACCGAAATACCAGTACAATCATTTCAAATGTTAAAGTCTGCAGGTGTGCATCCCAGTCCACAATCCCATGTAGAAATGCAGTAAGAGATGGCCTGAAGCACTCTCAAATGGCCTACAGTCCACTGGCAAAGGTCCATGCCTCACCCATAGTGCTAATGTATGGAATGTCAGGGGGTCTCAACTAACAACCTAAAAGAGTAAACAGAAAACAAATGCAAGGCCATGTTGACAAATGCTAGTAACAAGCCTCCCCATGTCCTACTGCAAGGACTATGGATCAGACCATAAATACTACTGGGATAAAAGCCCAACTATATGAATACATCTGAAATATTGCTTACATAATGTTAGGCAGAGGAGAGAATAACAGAGGCAGGGTGTAGAAACATGAATGTCATGGAATGTGTGAAGTCTGACACTCTAATATCCACCCATACTACTCCTGACTGCAAACCCATGAATGAATAGCCATAAAACCACTTGTAAACCACAATGTGAAGGTAAACTGACCAGATGTATGAGTCCTGGCTTTGGATAACCTAGGTGTATCTGTACAGCTGAGAGGTATGGCCTCAGCAGGACATATCCATTCCATGAATTTGAGAAAAGCACAAGGAGGGGATCCCCAGCCACCTACCAAGATGCTGGACCATTTACACAGAACCAGTAGTCTATTGTCTGTAGCTACCCCTCCACAATGCCAGGTGTGTGCCAGAATGTGTAGTCTATATGCCTCAGAATATTGGTCTCAGCTTCATTCATCTTGTATTTCCCGATAAATAACTGTGAGCAAAGAGTGATAACTGTCAGTAGTTGATGACATGACAAATCACAGTGTAAAACAGTACGTATGTCAGAAAATCTATGCTACAACCAAACATGTCACACAAGCAGCACAGACAGCAATAGTTACAGTATCCCCTGTATGTTAAGCCCATTGTGTCTCCATACTGGCAACCTATCTACAGATATCCTGCAGAAACAGTTTGCTAGGTGTAGCCATAGCACACAAAACCCTGAACTGAAATCCAACCTTTCCTGGAAAGGATGCATACACTCAATATAGAAGGTCATACTGGGCATGCTCCTACACTTAGTGAAATGAAGCACATATCTCACAACACAGTGGAGTTCGGATATCAGTTATTTGCAGCTGTCTGTGCGCACACCGAATTGTACACCACTGATACTTCACACACACACATTGGATAGGAATACTCACACATATCTAAGGCCAACATAATATAATATGTCAAACATACAGACAGCGACAGAGAGAATCCCATTATGAGGCCTGTCCCAGCCACTACACATCCCATTGGCCTATATGACATGATGTGCTGATGTCATTCACTGTAGAATGCCTTCGTTTAGCCCTCAGCCCTATAGTCTCAGTGGTGCTTGTGATAACTGTGTAACACTACAGTACAAACAGATATCCATGTAGCAGTTATAACCTCAGTCCTGTCAAATGTAAAGTTTTGTGTGTGTGTGTGTGTGTGTGTGTGTGTGTGTGTGTGTGTGTGTGTGTGTGTGTGTGTGGGTGTGTGTGTGTGTTTCTAGATTAATGTGGTTGAGGCCATTCACACTCACTAAACATCCTTTACCCCTCCTTCTGCCCTGCTGTTGATGTCACTCACCTTCAAAGATACCTTTGGACAGTTCTTCAACATATAAGCTCTGTGGCACTTGCCATAACTGCATAATACTATAGTGTAGCAAACTAGTTAGGTAGGAGTTCCACTCCTGATTCTGGCAGCTGTGTAAATGTGAGTGTTTGTGTGAGAAAGTGTGTGTATCCTTGTAGAGATTTTGTAGTCATTCACACGTACACTTCCCTTACCCCTCCTTTAGCACTGCTGCTGATGTCATACACCTTCAAAGATACCTTTGCACTACTTTCCAACATGTAAGCTCCGTGGAGCATGTGATAAACGTGTACCACTTTAGTAGCAATACATAGCTAGGTAGGGGTTCAAAACTCAGTACTGGCAAGTGTATGCGTGTGGGGGTCTGTCATCATTATCCTGTGTGGGGTGGGTGTGATTGTGTAATGACAGGATCCATTGGGGGTGTGTTTTGCTAAATTATTATGTTGAGGACCTAGTATATGTCACAATGTCCACATTACAAGGCCAACAGTTGTCAAACACTGTAGTGGTTGGTGTAGACAATCCACAGCCCTAAATGTCTAGTGTCATGTGCAATGACTACATAACAGTATGGGTTAGTGAACAATATAGGCAACCCTTCTAATACTCAAAGACCACTCTCCATCCATGAATCATGCACAAACACACTTGGCTAGGCAACAACCATAATATCGGTAGTTCCCCTGCATATTACCTCACAGATATTACCCACAGTGTGATTGCAGTGGACTACATGCCTGTTAACCACAACAGTGCCACTGACATCAGAAAGTACTTTGATGTGTTACATCTCCTGACTGAGTGGGTCTTATCCAGCAAGTAAAAGAACATGACACCCTGTTTCATCCCTTCAGTAGCCCAATCAATGTGTACAGTGGCCCTTTTTCCACGTTCCCCACTGGACACATGCAACAACTGTAGAGTCTGCAAATGTACCCCCAAAGGGAATACCATGCCTTATGCACATGCCCTGTATGAAAAGACACCAATAACTCCAATGAATACCTGTATCATACTGTCAATGTAGGTGCAATCACTACCTTAGTTACATAGCCAGGTCTCACCAAATTAAGTGAGGAGTGCTACATCAGAAGATACCAATCTGTCCACACAACATACCCCAGAGACCTCAAGCACACTTCCACATGTCAAAGAGCATGCATGTGGGACATGTGGACAACCAAGACACTGTCCATGTTATGGAATATAAATCATATACATGGGAAGCAGTGCACATCACTGCCCATCCACAATAGAAATCTGGATGAGTAGATGGGAAATACAATACCCACCCTTGGGGACTACTCCAGTGACTATACTCCTGAGCCACACTGGGGACTACTTTCATGTGGCCTGATGCCAGGGTATTCCCTTGGGCTAGCCCAGAGCCTTCAGGCCCATTTATCTATTACACACCTGTGAAGCAATGAACCTATGGATCTCAGTACTTGTAAATGTGCGTGTGTGTGTGTGTGTGTGTGTGTGTGTGTGTGTGTGTGTGTGTGTTTGTGTGGGTGTGTGCATGTGTGTGTGTGTGAGTGTGTGAATAGTGATCCCAGAGTGTTTGGTTGATGAATATTCCCTGTGGCTGTGGGTATTAGCAATCGGAGGTGTGTGTTCAAACCAGAACAGGTACCATCCTCCATTCTACAACAGATGTAAATCAACATATACCTATGTACAACCCTCAGCCCTATAATCTGTGAGGTATATGCAATCACTGCTCAGGTGGCTTAGTGGTAACTTGCTGTGGCTATGGTGTGCTGGGTCCTGGGTTTGAGACTTGCAAGGGTTGATTATTATTATAGCTGTGATGGCTTAGTGGTTAACTGCTGTGACTATAGTGTACAGGATCCTGGGTTCAAGACCTGCAAGGGCTGTTTATGTCTGTAAGCTCCATGGCACATGTTATAACTGTGTAATACTGTAGTGTGATGTACTAGTTAGGTAGAAGTTCTAATCGCAGACACGGCAACTGTGAAACTATGTTACAGACCGGGGATTACTATGCACATACTGTAACCCAACTATGACATGTTGGATGTGTTACCACATTGCCATACCCCATGAACATACTGCAGGGCCACATCCTGGTGACACACAGATGCCTAGAACAGAAATGGGATACAGCATGTGAGAACACATTCACTCAGCACTTCACTAGTGGGGGGAGAGAGGGGTAAAGCTGGCACTGAATGTGTTTCCAAGACTGTGGCCAATATCTGGTGTATCAGGATAGGTATTAACATTGTGCAGTAACTCACAGCACTTGTATTTAATGCTGTGGAGGTTGTTGATGTAACTATCAAAAGCTGCTGTGACTGTCTTCAGTGTTTGCTGCATCTCTGCTGCCATAGATGCCTGTCAGGGATTCCATGAGGGATCCAAAGTTGTGTTTGAGGCTAATAAAGGAGTTCAACAGTCATGGGACACCACCTTACCCTCTAACAGCGTCCTCCTTCTGATATACACTTTAGTTATGGCAGGGGACCATCACATTGTCTCCCAGTGTTTGGAGGACAGTGTCTGGGTTCTGTTGGCTCTCACTAGTACCATGCATTCATGTACCTGTTTGTACAGTGCCTTTGTGCATGATTTCACAGTCATGCAACTACTTCCCATCGGCATGGGTGCAGTAAAGACATCCACCCCTGTTTTCATCTCTGCAATGTCAGCTTTGGAGAGGTTTTGCCAGGTGGTTATCTTTGTTGGGGGTGTGGCTGACATGTTAAGTTTCATGTTGATTGCAGCCTGTGTGAATCTCACCTTACAGGGATTGACATCTGTGGATGAGCAACAGTCCCATATGTAAGTGTATACACAGATCAAGGTTGCTGCATTCTCTATCAGAGGTCAGTGTGAGCTGGTCTAGGGCAATGGAAATGACTCCCAGAAGTGTTGGGCCACTGTACTGGTGCTTGGCTACATTCCCCAGGTGATGAAGAGGTACTTGAAGACTCGTACTATGTCAGTGTTGCGTTGGACCATCATAGATGTCAGGGTGTTGAGGAATGTGCATTGACAGTCTAGGACATAGATGTGGACCCATAGCAGGCTATGATTTGGATTGCACTATTATCACAAGGTAGTTCTACCAGAAGTATCTCCAATGCATTGTGATGGGATACTAGTCCTATCCATAATGAATATGGAGACAACACCACGTGTGGAGGTGTGGATGGCCCATGTTTGGGGGCTGACATCTGTGGAATGCGTCATAGCCTGATACTGCAGGTCTGTTGTCTGCTGCTGTGAACCACCTTTCCATTACAGCAGACACGTTTTCTCCACTCCAAAGACTGCTATGAGTGACTGCATCCTGAGAGTAAGATGTCCACTGTTGAGCAGCATGACCCTCAGATTGCATACATGTGTAGCTGTTATGGTGGTAATAACATTAGGAACACTGCCTAATAAGGCATCATAGGGGTGGCAAGACACTTAGCCAGTATGTGGCAACCCAACGGTGACAGGACATCCATGGGAAGTCATTGGGTGCTGTCAATTATGTCATCCCAAGCAGAGAGGGTCTGGATCCCCTGAGAATGACACATAACATGTAAGCCAATGTTGCAGTGAATAATCTGTTGATAGTACCGCGGCATCTTTCTGGGTGACAGCGGTACACTGTCCAGGGCTACTGTCACACCTGCCTGGACCACATAATCAGAAAGTTCAACCATGTCACCTGTCATGTAGTCCAGGGAGCTGTGTCCCAAGTCATTCACACCCACATGGATATGGAGTGATACTCGTAGTTGTTGTGGAGAGACATGACTGGCTGTGTCATGTGTTAGATGTTGGCATGTGATAGATATTTGGCTGTTACCTGCTCCATATTCAACTTAGTGAGTGGGATGTGTGTGCTTCAGTATTGAGTTATCCATGATCACTGTATTGTGCAAGGTGGTTAGCCTTAGAAGCTCACGCTTGGGGCACACTGGGTAGGTTAAATATGTGTTCCTTGGCATGTGCCTTGTCGCGGTGTCTGAGTGAGTGTCTGCCTTGCTGGTCTGTGTTCTTTAGGTAAATGTCCATTGAGTACATCTGGCTAGGTGGGTATGTGGCTTTTCACTGTATGTCATGGCTGTCAAAGTGCGTGTCCTGGTGAGCTACATGTTCCACATGGTGTGGTACAGGTGTTGATTTTATCCTCTTGACCTGCTAGTCCAGTCTTTACTGGAGAGTGCATATGTCCACATTGGGTGATATATGGGTAAGCCTCACAGGTCTGAGTGTTTGAAGTTTAAAGGGAAGGGTTGCCTGTGCATATGAGGCACTTACAACAGTGCCCCAGAATGGACAAGTGCACCAGGTTAATGGGTGAAAGCACAGATAACCATCCTTCAAACATGCCAGGAGGGTGGACATAACTAGTAAGTACTGGGGCTACATCTGTGATGAATGAGTACTGCTGATGGCTAACAGGTGTGCCATACATCTTGATACAATAACCTGGTGAAGTGCCATGCCATAATGCTAGTTGAAGTGTAAGACAGAAATAGCTAGTATGATGCACGGATGGAACAGAAAGCAGACTGTCTGCCACCTGTAATACTTTACTGTTTTGGCCATGTGAAAGTTTAGTAAGCTCTATAGCATGTGTGTTTACAGCATAACACTATAGTAGACACACCTAGAAAGGCAGGAGTTCTAATACCAATGCTGGCAAGTGTGTGTGTGTGTGTGTGTGTGTGTGTGTGTGTGTGTGTGTGTGTGTGTGTGTGTGTGTGTGTGTGTGTATGTGCATGTGTGCGTGTGTGCGTGTGTGTGTGTGCGTGTGTGTGTGTTTGTGTGTGTGAATGAATCATGTCCTGTCTGGCTCATACCATTCTTGACCTGTGTACTACCATTTACACTTCTCTTCACTCCAATTTAGTAGACCTGTTGATGTCATCCACCATAGAAGTATCTTTGAAAGAAGTGGACATGTAAAATCTCTGTAGCACATGCAGTAACTGCATAACACTGTAGTAGACATACCTAGATAGGCAGGAGTTCTAATCCCAATACTAACGTGTGTGTGTGTGTGTGTGTGTGTGTGTGTGTGTGTGTGTGTGTGTGTGTGTGTGTGTGTGTGTGTGTGAATCATGTACTGTCTGGCTTATACCATTTTGACCTGTGTACTACCCTTTACACTTCCCTTTACTCCAGTTTAGTAGAACTTTTGATGTCATCCACCTTAGAAGTACTTTTGAAAGAGGTGGAGATGTATTAGCTCTGTGGCATGTCTAATAACTCTGTAGCACTCTAGTAGGAATAACTAGATAGGCAGGAGCTCTAATCCCAATACTGGCAAGTGTGTGCATGTGTGTGTGTGTGTGTGTGTGTGTGTGTGTGTGTGTGTGTGTGTGTGTGTGTGTGTGTGTGTGTGTGTGTGTGTGTGTGTGTGTGTGTGTGTGTGTGTGTGTGTGTGTGTGTGTGTGTGTGTGAATCATGTAGTGTCTGGCTCATACTATTTTTGACCTGTGTACTACCCTTTACACTTCCCTTCACTCCAATTTAGTAGACCTGTTGATGTCATTCCCCTTAGAAGTACCTTTGGAACTGGTGAAAATGTATAACATATGTGGTGTGTCTCATAACTGCATAAAACTATATTAGGAATACCTAGATAGGCAGGTGTTCTAATCCTAATGCTGGCAATTATTTGTGTGTGTGAGGATCATATCTTGTGTGGCTTATACCGTTTTGATGTCCATACCATACACTGCTGGTGACCACCTCTCACTACCATTACTTTATATAGTGTGGTAACAGCATCTACCTCACATGCAGCAGGTTAAACCATTGTATAGCCCTCTGTACAGATGTGGCTGGAATATCCATATGTTTGAAACCTATACATGGTCGGAAGTGCTCTGTGTGCCTTAACTATGCCCATGTATGTGGTATTATAGCCAAATAGGCCACAGTGAGTGTACTGACACATATGGCAGCATGAGGTATCATACCTGACTGAAACATCATGCTGATAGGACATCTGCTACCCTCACAAGTGGCCAGCCTTAATTGTGAAGTAAATGAGTCCAGATGCTTAGTTTTACAAGTGAACAGTACCTGTTATGGATCACATTAAAGGCTGGATGAGGTGTGGACTGTCATATTGTGGTCCTAATTAGTATGTAACAGGAACACCTTGCATCTTAAGAGAGGTGTGTACACAATTTATATCCACTGTATACCAGTAATGTGTCATGCATGACCCTATCTTAGGCCATTTGTCCAGCACAATTTGCTGGCCTCTGTCCAGATGTCTTGGCACTGAGAAGTTGTGAGGTATGTCACAGGAATCTTGAATTTATATCAGATATGCCCCAGTGATGACCACTATGATGCAATACAGTTAACCCCAGTACAAGTGAGCATGCACAACAAGCAATATAGCTATTACATAAAGCAATATATATATTACTGATGGTTGTGTGCATGGTAAATTGCATGTGCTTCACATGCCTGGGGTATTGCCAGGCAACAACAGAACAATGTAATTCTGACTAGCTCCAGGCTGCTACCCCATATGCAGACCAGAGGGACCTAAATAGTTGTGAGAGGGAGTTATTGTTAGCAGATGCACATGTGGCCTTGGTACAGGATGAATGCAGCATGCCTGCACATCTACAGTACTAACTGGAATAATACACAATGTCCTGTCCTCACCATAAATGTGCACCTCTGCACCTCTGTGCATTAGAACATCCCATCCACAACTGTAATTGAACCTGACACATGCATGTAGATACAATACAGATACATGTATGTCTGCTACATTAGTGTACTAATCTCCACCAGGCCCTTACCTGCATGCTCCTCATCCAGTGTGTGTGTGTGTGTGTGTGTGTGTGTGTGTGTGTGTGCAACCGACCTTCACAATGCTTCCCTCAGCATCATAGCTTGTGCATTCAGTGTGTGGTCCAAGTGTGATGAGGAGCTCCTTAGTGGGTGTCAGTGGGGGCTGGATGGCTGGGTCTCACCTATGGCTAGCGGGTCCCTCACTACAGCAGCATCCCATTGACAGGCATATTATTTGATGTTGGTAGCCTGATGCTGCACATGCTCATAAGTTCTGCTGTGTAGGCCGGCATCATTTATCCTGTGGACCACACTGTTCCACAAGGCAGTTCTCTCCCACACATTTTCTGCTCTCTGTCCAAATGACAGGGCATAATGTCTAATCACATATTGGGTGATGATGTCTGTTTCCACAACAGAGAATGCTGGCAGGCGTGCACTCTGTGTGTTACCTGGAAGACATAAACAGGAAAAAGGTCGCAGGACCTCATACGGTTGTCAAAATGCACATCAACAATGGATATTACTTGAAAATAATCCACACTACACCAAAACCCTCCAAACTATCATGGCTATAGCAGCTTGCATTATACACCTGTCCCTGAGCTATTTTATTCCCCCAGTGTTGGACACTTGATTGCATAATCCTCTATCCTCCATTCATTTTCATGTAGAGGGTTGACAGTGACCATTTTTCATGTGGATGGTGTGTAGATGGTGGCAGGTCTGTGTTTGACTGTGATGTGTGATGGAGTTCTGAGCACATGCCTGAGTTCATGTAGGAGGCAGACACTGATGTTATTATGCCCCATGGAGATATGCTGCTGTTGCCATCAGTAGGCAATATGTACATGCTCACCATTGCTGAGGGGAGGAGTGTGGTTGATGTGCATATCTCCCTGTACAACTAGGGTGGATAGGGTGGCAATGTTCACACCTAACCTGTGTGATGCAGGTTTCCTATATTGATGGCATGTGTATGAGGTGATCTTTGCCCCCTGTACAGGGTGAACTGTATTGTTTCATCTGAGACTTACAACATATGTGGAGACATGGTTGCAGTTGTCCTTGGTGGTGTGAATATGTCTGATTCATAGTTATAGTCAGCCTCACAGGAAGTCACCTGTGAATTTACATGCTTGCTCAGATATAGCTGGACTTGCTTCAAAGTTGTTGCCTGCATCTTTGTGTCCCTGTACAGCCAATGTAGCTACCTATTATGTGGTTTGTGTATTGCTGCTGTCCACCGAAGGGGATTACTCTGCCTTGGTGGAGGCTGGATATATAGGTAAGGTACTGCTGTGTCCACATAGCTACAGTGGATATAAAGGGTACACACCCCTGATACATTGCCTGGTATTTATGCAGTTGGAACATGACACCACAATAACTCATTTCATAACAATTCCCACCTGTAGTGTGACCTATAGCCTGTACAATTCAATTGAAAACATAACAATTGAGTCTGTGAAAACATATGGAAATAATACTCAGTACAATAAGCCAGTTGAATGAGTGTGCACATCCTTAAACTGATATGTTGTGTATGCACCTCTTGAGATGGTTATAGCATTCATCCATCTTGGTCTGGACTATAATATCATGGCACATCTTCACTTGGCAATAGTTGGTCACCTTCCTAAAAACACTTTTGATTGTATTTCAATGGAATTGTACAGGTTATGATTCACATAAAGATGAAAAACATTATGAAATGATCTTCTGTGGTCTGATTGTCATAGAGCACACATACCTGGCATTCTAACAGGGGTGTGTACATTTGTGATATCCACTGTATACAGGTGTGGATATAGCTGGTAGTGGTAGGCATGGACAGAGGGTCATAACACAGGTGGACACTTCTCTGAGTAATAGCTGAATATCATGCCTACTCTAGTACCCATATCAGTGTCAGAGCACTGCAACAACCAGTAGCTGTGCACATTTCTGTCTGTTATATGCACTGACACTGATATTACACACATGTGCAACATGCACAACCTATGAACCTGAATGCTTGAAACCTATGTGATTTAGTTTTGTGCCTTCCAGCTGAACACAAGCATATGTACATGTACTCAGGGGTTACCTGCTATACATTTCTGTTGCATGTTAGTATGGCACACTGTACGCTCAATCATACTTCTCAACCTGTTACTGCAGTACATCTGGACCATGGCACACATAAATGGGTGTCAAAGGGTCATCAGAGTTGATACTGTTTTAATATAGCTGCACCATACATTAGTATGTTGATTGCACAGTAGGATTTGACATCACTGTGATAACCTGGAAGATGTCCAACTGTCATAAGTAGGCTATTATGTTACAATGTCATTGCTCACAGCCCTGCCAATGGTTTGGCTGACATAACACAGGTATATGTGCATGTGACTACAGATATTGGTCACAAATGTGCTTATTTTCCAGCAGAACACTGTACAGTTATATGTTATTAATTCAATATATCCCATGCAGTTCAACACACATGTCTGGTAAAGTACTTTACTATGCACATGCCCTCTATAGGTTTCTTAGCTTTACAAGGCAAATGCGTCATACTCATAATCACAGGTAACATGGATTTGGAAAACATCCCATTAACTGGCCCAGCAGTGGCACAGTCACAACTGTTTGACATACACCCCTGCAGTTGTCATATATTAGCTGCCCTTTCCCAGGGTAAGTCAGGCTCCTGAGCTGTGATCCCACCTCACAACCTCTCAGAGCATCACTTCTGGACAATGCCTAAAATGATAGGGGGATAAATAGGGACAGACTTTAAATATTCTTGTTATAAACATAGGAAGTTCATAGAATGATACATTTAGCATTATGGTGAATATTCTTAAGGATGTGGAGTCTTAAACTTACGTATTTGTCATTACCTGATTACTTCAATCCTCAGCTATTTGCCAGAAAAGTACAGATCTTAGGAGGAACAGACAAAAATACATGATGGTAAAATGTAGACATTATGTGAAGATCTGTACAGTTGAGAGGTATGTCTGTGATATCTCCCACTGTAGAGCGGTCCAGATGCTATGGCCATAGCAGCTTAGCAGGACATTAGTACAGCATGTCTTGTTGGGACATATGTTCCTCCAAATCATATTTCCCATTATTACAGACCAAGTACTACATTCAATTACTTGCTTACATGTTCCAGTTACCTTTTTTTCATCTCTTTTCCACTTTATGTTTCATTTGTTATTTCTCTCTCTCTCTCTGTGTACTGCAGGGATAGAGCTGGTTTGAACAGGTGGCAGCATGGCTTTTGTAGGTGATGCTTAAGACCATGTGATGGCCTGTGCACCTATTGGGGTTCCCCACTTGCTAATTGCATGCAGAGCAGCTGTTTGGTTCTTCCAATAGCCAATGTCATGGCAACACACTCCTATAAATGAGTACTCCATGTGGGCGTTGAACTTTTCCCTTAATTGTGAGGAAGACATCCTGGAGTTGCGTGAGCTACTACCTCTTACAACAAGACTTGTGGAGACAATACAACTAAATGGTGGGGAAGATTCAAGACTTAGGGGCAGAATGTGAGTATTGCTGTTATATTTCAAAACAAAACTGAAGAGGTTCATTGTGATTAAAATGAAAGAAAGCACTTAACTTTTTATCTGTGTGTACAGTCATCATTTTGTCTTTTTTTCACGGTTTTGTATTGAAGTTTAGTCTGGTTGTCGTGAATTTGGTGGGTTTTACATTGCTAAGTCTATATTGCTATTATATGTTTGGAATACTGCTGGTTTAACAGGGTTTGTCTGCACATGCTACTTCTGCATGGGTTTCAGTCATACAAAGTTCAGTCTCTGCATAGCTTTCAACTGTAGGGCCATCCAGATAATGGCCACAGGTTAACCTGTCATGCATGGGCTGTTCCCCAGGCAGGTGTTTTCCTTGGCAAATCAGTAGCATACCCTGGTGATTGCATTATGTAGATGGTAACATCAATGTATTTTTCTGACTTTATATCCCTCAGAAAAGGTATGTTGCAACAAACCTGTAACACCAGCAACTTTCTCAGTGTATAGCAGCAATATTTCATATTATGTCAAGCTTTGTCCAGATGTCATACAGTAGAAGGTGGATAGGTATACTGGTCTATCATTATTTAGTGCTGTATATCCTGCTGAGGGGAATGGCTGAGAAACATGTTGAAGTCTGTACATTCAAGAGGTTGGTGTATAGAGAATGCTCTTAGATGGCCTTGTAACATATTTTATGGGGGGGGGGACAGTAACACAGGTATTAAAACTAGACTGTTAGAACATGTCAGACGTATTACTGATATGAAATATGTCAGTTCTATAGTTGTACATTTGAATAAATCTCACCATGAGGAATAAGTGGGTCTCAAGGTACTGTTTCTGAAAATGTCTGTTCCTCAGTGTGATGAAACATTCATAAAAAGACAATTGTTATTTACAGACTCAATGTATTAATATTAACTGTGATACTTTATCCTGTAGGGGGTTAAATGACAAGTGTAATTGGAGGCTGTGTATTCAATTGTGTAATTAGGTGTTAATTGCTTCTTGTGATTAAGGCATGTATTTCTAGTAATATTTACTCCTTAAAGGCTTTGGCCAAGAAATCAGAGTATAATAAACATGTGTAAATTACTGGCTGGTTGTATTTTTCTTTGCTATGTTCAGACATTTTATTTGTTTTGCTAAGAGGTTGTTGTATATCTGGCCATTGTGTATGGCCTATCTTGATTTTGTAGCAGTGTACTGTTCACTTATTTACTTGGACTGTCAGGGGGGGGCAGATGTGAGTGTCATGGCTTCTTTTGTATCCAACTGTGCATGCTGCCCCAGTTGTGGGTGGTCTATCAGCAGCATATGTTTGTATGGGCATTTTGGGACATGTATACATATATATATATATATATATATATATATATATATATATATATATATATATATGTACACACACACACACACACACACACACACATATATATATATATATATATATATATATATATATATATATATGTATATGCATATATTTGTATACATACACACACACACACACGTATATATATATATATATATATATATATATATATATATATATATATATGTACACCTCAGTATTTACTGGCAATATATCTCTATATTTTTGTACACATATATGGATCTCCCTACATATCTCACTCTCTCTCTCTCTCTCTCTATGTATGCTTCTATATATATAAATATATATATATATATATATATATATGTGTGTGTGTGTGTGTGTATATATATATATATATATATATATATATATATATATATATATATATATATATATATATATATATATATATGTATCCTTCCTAATTGCACACTTGTCTGTTCACTATTGTAAACTGGCTGTAAAGAAGGGTATGTTTGAGAAAACATCCTTAAATAGTACAGCTTAGTTGGCTTACTGGTAAATTGCCTAGGCTATGGTGTGCATGGTCCTGGGTTCAAAACGTGCAAAGGCTGTTTATTTTGCTGCTAAGCAGAACAATGACTGTTGGATAGAAAATGGCTGAAGCAGTTTTGAGCAGCTTTGTGCATGTTTGTGCGGGTTTTTTTTTATGGTAAGCGCTGCTAATGTATGGTTAAATTAACAGATGTTTACATCATGTAGGCTTCACTTACCAGTGCGCAAATCTGCTTAGCATTTACTGTTAAGCAATGCTTATGCTTGCTAAGCATAGCTCAGCCCTGGGAACCAGTGATCACATTCCAGTCTAATAAAAAAGCAGGGTAATGACATCTTTAATAAGTGTATTTAATTCCTTGTATATAACATGCTTCTATGTGCTGTCATTACAGTAGCAAGGGGTGTGAGCATACTGTATGGGATACCTGAGTATACATAGGTAGTACCACAATCTTTTCTTTTTGGATTTGTTTCATACATGGTTAGTATCCCAGGTTATTTTATTTATTTTATTTTACATTTGTTAACCGAGAAAGTCCAACTGGACACATATCCTTTTTCAGTGGAGGCCCAGGGAGAAAAGCTCCAATAGCATGTCATAAAGAAATTGCACAAGCACACAAGCAGTGTGCCTCCACTGAAAATGGATATGTGTCCAGTCGGACATTCCCAGTTAACAAATGTAAAATAAAATAAATAAAATAACCTGGTTATATGCAGTCACACTTGCATGTTACACCAGCTACAGTGTACTGCTTGACAGAAATAGTTTAACACATATTGTATCATTACATTAGTACTTTTAACAGTGCTTTTTCAAGTAAGAGTCGATTGCAGATTGTAGTACTGGAACCATGCAGCCCTGCGTGCAAAGCTGTACTCTGAGTACTGAGTATCTTATTCTTGGTGTTTGAGCTGTATGGTTATATGGATCTCCTATTGGATATTAATATGATATGTTGATATTAACTGTAGACTACTATGTTTTTTGGACATGTCATTGAAGACTACTGTCATGTGTAATGTCATCCCTTTCAGTTTCAGACATGTATCTTTCAAAATATTCAACCTAATGCATAACCTGTTGGCTATCTACTTTCTATCTGTTCTCTGTACAGATGTGCAGATGTCAGGTATTGCTTCGGCCATACCACTAAGTAGATGCCCACATTGTATTGTATTGTGGGCCTGGACACTGCTGCTCTTTCTGATATATGGGACATTCCTTAATGTGGGCTTTGCCCATTTCCTTGCCTGTGTGAGAGACATTACAGAGGTGGTGGCCTACCGATTTACAGTGGGTGACAATACATCACAGGACAGGACATGTGGAGACAGCCATACAACATGGGGGGCATATCCCCAGATTTGTGAACAGATTGTATATCATCAGTGCTGTTATACATATGGTGGACTGATAGATTGGCAGGGTTTGTGTGCACAAGCATTTAGTGTGTGACGTCATAACTCACAGTGATATGTCTCTGACATACCGCTCCACTGGCACGCTCTCCACAGACTGGCCATATATCTGCCTGTTATGTTTTGTGTGTTCACCAGACAGTTGGTGTCTTTGGTAAATGAGTTGTAGACTCTGGGGAATGCACTCAGTAAATACTCACATCTATTGGTATTACCAATCTCATAAAGGATGTTACAACAAACCCAGAGACATCTGCAACTGTCTCAGTGTATGACAGCAGTATGTCTACTCTACCCCTGTGTCTGTGCCATTGTTCTCACCTAGTGATATAGGGGTTGATGCCAAGCTTAGTGAGTGGGGAATGTTATCAAAGGCTTTGGCCAGATGAATGTAGGCTGTATATGTCACCTTGCCTTCATCCACAGCTGTGGTGATTGCCGCCAAGATGTTGACCAGGTTGAATGAGTAGGTATGACCTACCCTTCACAAAAGTAATCTGTGTGGGATCCTGAGTTTGCAGATTTCCATATCCCTGTTTATTAGGTGCATGATGATGTATTCCATAGCTTCACATAACAGACTTGATGGCAGTTGGAGCAGTATTTCCCAGGGTCTGTAGTCACATCTTGCTTGTGGAGAGGGGTGACTGTAGCAGTGCACAATTCAGTACGAACAAAGCCTGAGGTGAGGCTGTGCTTGAACAGGGTGCACAGGCAAGGTGCCAGGTCACTTTGTAGTTCATGTAGAACACAGCCAGGGATATTGTCAGGTCCCATAGAAGCTGTATTATTGGCCTTGGAGAGTGGTGTTTTAATCTGTGCTGCAGTAATATCGGGTGCCTGGCAGTGTACTGTTTTTTATGATTGGTACTTTGGCGGGGAAGTGAGGGGTAATGTTTGCACTCAAGATGCCAGCCAGTATATTAGCATTATTTTTGGCTCAGTCTGAGAGGTACCACTGTCTAGTAGCGCAGAACAAATCTTGGTATTGCCATGGAGATTCTTTACATAACTGTATGAGGCCTTGTGGTTGTCTTTACTATGTCCAATTCTGTTCTCACAGCTAACTTTGTAGTATTTGATGAGGGATCTCAACTTTTCATTGAGGCTGATATGGGTTTATTTTCTGTCTTGGTACTTCACCTTATTCCGAATTGGTTTCCTCTGCTGTACAGTTTCTTTATTGCAGGGCACCACCAGATCAGCTTTTTTACTTGGAGGTGAGGGTCTTGGTTGTATTTGGTAAGGCGGTATCCATGCATTTGTGTACATGTTCAAAGTACATTGTTGTTTGATTCAGCTGTCATACAACTAGTCTCCATTTGCATGGCTGCCATGAGGTTAGCCACCTCTGATTTTATGAGGCCATAGTTAGCTTTGGAAAGGCTTTTCATGGAGGTTACCTGTGCATGGGGGGGTAGGAGGGCTATGGATTTCCAAGGGAAGTTATTTTTTGTTCTGATATAACAAGGGAGGAGTTGACTATCGGTGAAGAGCAACAGTCGCCCATGTTAGGAAGGACCAGGTTGATGTGATGGGCATGTGCATCGGTACATGAGTAGATTTCCCAGTTAATGGTGGGGTAGTTGAAGTAAACCAGCATGATAGTGTTTGGATAGACAATAATATTCTGCATGGTGTTAATGGACATGGAGTGTGAATGCTGGGACATGTTTGGGGACCTATATGAGGCTACAATCTAAACCACTGTCTTACCCAATGTCAGCTATGCCTGCAGGATCTGTAATGCATAATGTTGGTCTACCACTCCGGAGGTGTGTGCATCCTTTATGAATATGAAAATACCACCACCATTGGAGCTTCAGTCCACATTCTGCAGCCAAATGTTGTGGAATTAATTATATGCTGGTACTGCAGGGGGGGGGGCTTCCTGCTACCTTTAAATGGGTCTCTGCTACAGTACAGATGTCATTGTTCCCCATTTTAAGGAATACTTCCAGTGAATGCCTTTTCAGATTTTGAATTCAAGTGTGCAGCAGCATGATCCTCTGACTGCATATCTTTGTAGCTGTCATATATTTCTGTATATTTCTGTATTCACACACACACACACACACACACACACACACACACACACACACACACACACACACACACACACACACACACACACACATATATATATGTGTGTGTGTGTGTGTGTGTGTGTGTGTGTGTGTGTGTGTGTGTGTGTATTATGTATACATTTCTCTCCAGATATGCATCTCCATACATATTTACATGTATATATAGACTTCCTAACTAATTCTACAGACTCCTTTCCCTGCTGTTGGATGAGTGTACTAACTGATATGTTTGGAATGTCATCAGTATTTTGTAGGGCTCAGATGGTGTAATGCTACATTGCTTTGATCATAGTTTACAAGGCCCTGGGTCCAGGACTTGGCAAGCCTTATTATTTTTTGGCAAGGCAGAACAGTTCTGCTGTGAAGGGAGGGATGAGGGCAATAATTACAACAGGTCCCTAGTTTGGGCCCCTTCACCCCCACTTACACAGCCTTTGGTCAGATTTGTTGCAGTAAGAGGTTCAGAGTATGGATCCGATGTCTGACTGCACTATCTATCTATATATATATATATATATATATATATATATATATATATATATATATTTATTTATATATATATATATATATATATATATATATATATATATATATATATATATAGATATATATACACACACACATATATACATATATAAATACATTTCCCCTACTGTTCAATGACTGTGCTACATGATATGTTTGAAAAAACATCAGATGTATCTATAGCTCAGATGGCTTACTGGTAAATTGCTGTGGCTATTGTGTGTAGGGTCTTGGGTTCAAACCTTGCAAGGGCTGGCTATTTTGTTGCTTGGCAGAACAAGGGCTGTTGGATACAGAGTGATTAAGGCACTTTTAAGCAGTTGTACAGGGTTTATGCAGGTTTGTGCAGTGGTAAGTAATGTTAATTTCCAGTTAAATATGCTTACAGACAGTTAGCCTTAAAAGTGCTTCATCTGTGTAGGCATTGCTTAGCCCCATGCAAACCGGCTTAATCCTGCTAACTTCTGCTTAAATCACCTTACTCCTGCTTACCCCTGCACTAATTTCTTGAAAAGAAAAAAAGGGTGATAGAAAAGTGGTAAAAAAGGGGGCACGCAGAGGGAAAGCCAATAGGGAAAGTAGCTAGGTATGTGCAGGATGGGTTTAGGGAAGGTCCATAGCTGTCCATTTCTTCTACAGTAACAGCTGTGCATATATACTGAATTTGGAGGTATATTTGGACACTCAAACCCCTGAGTGAAGGGTGAGGACAACAATAATGTATTGTGAAGCCAATTAGACCAGATTACATGTGTCCAGTGGACACGTGTGCAAAATGGACAGCTATGTATAGGGCAAAAATTTCTTTAGGGAACAGATTGGCCTTTTTTTTTAAGGTGACAGTGGGATGTTGGGGAAGGATAGTAGGTATGTTTGGAGAGGAAGGTTGGGTAGGAAGACAGACAAGACAGCATACAGGGTTGGTATATGCCAGATGTGGGGGGTAAACACCTTGGATGGGGAGGTGTGCTTGGTAATCGGAAGCCCACGAGCCCCCAAATGGATACAGTGGGACTGAGGTCCTCACCCATGGGCAGTCACCACTGCACCTTCACGGCCCTAAAGGTGACTGTGCTGGGGGCTAAGCAAGAGGGGCAGGCTGACCCTCTAAATGTACCATGCGACCCTCAAGCTGGTTTAGCACTTCTCCAAATTCCTTGTGGAGCTCGGTATGCACTAGACCCCGGACCTGGCTTTGGGTGACAGGATCCTGACCACTTCCACGCACCCGGGGGGTGAGCCCCATCCCCTGAGGTGGTTCCACCAAAAGCTGGTGCAGAACCAGCGGATGAGGAGGTCCTGGGGTTGGTCCCAGACATGCTGGAACCTGGTGTCTTGGCCTGATGAGGCAGGAGAGGTAGATCCACTGGGATCAGCCTTCCCTGATGTGCTATGGTGTTGCAGTTTTAGACCTTATGTTGGTTGGTAATGGTTAAAAATTCCAGGATTAGTTATAACAGCATGCATGAGTATTCCCATTAACCCAATATAACACATTTGGAACATTTGCATATCAAACAGAACACAGGAACAGAACAGGGAATGTTAATTTGAATAAATTTCAATGTTTTTAGAACAACAGGACACATGTCCCAACAGCAGGTTTGGTGGAAAACATACCCATTCTTTTATGTGTTTAGAATATTGGTGAAGATAAGGTGGGAGAGAGAGAGAGAGAGAGAGAGAGAGATGTCAGTTAACCAATGTAGATTCTTGCAGTGGTCACAGCTTTAATGATCATTGCTCTATTCATTAATCTACAGGTATTATTATAACAACTATAGCCTTGGGTTGGGCAGTGGTATGTTTGTACACAGTATAATTAAAGCCTTCTTCTAGCTACTTTTATTTTTCTCTTACCTGGTAGGCCTGTGGAAGGAATGTTTGTTAATACTATATGACTGTTTCTACTCATATTCCCACAGTCAGGGTTACATATATGCATGTGTGTGTGTGTGTGTGTGTGTGTGTGTGTGTGTGTGTGTGTGTGTGTGTGTTTGTGCTACTGACACACTCTGCCTTGATTTCTATCAGTCTCCCTGGTTGTTGCTAGCAGGGACCTGTAGCTGTGACATCATGACACTTTTCAATATTTCTTGGGGGAGACTACTTGGTGTATGTACTTATCTTGCTGTCATTGCAGCCTTGGGGTTGGACCATGGGTGTTGGACACAGTATAACTACAGCGTTCTTATAGCTACTTTATACCTTATCTTACCTGGGAGACCTGTGGAGGGAATGTTTGTTATTACTTCCTGACAGTTTCTATATATTTTCACAAATCCTAATTGAAATTATGCATACAGCTTACCACCACTCTCGGGAGTCGAACTGTGACTGTTTCTGCTAAAAATATAACAAGTGTATGTTTCATCACAGGGAGCTATTGAGACACTGCTGGTTTTCTTTGAATGATTTCTTTCTCATTCTCTCTTTGTTGTACAATCTGACTTTGTATTTACAACATTACATACCTGTTCACATAGCACAGTGTGGAAAACAGTGGTTAACAAACATTACTCTTCAGATATCAGATCTTGGTGCATGACATTTGTAATATCAGTTATTCTTGTGTGTTATAGAGGCACTAACTTTGTCAGATGAGACTTGATTGTTTAATGTTTTCAGGGCTATAGTTGCTATGCATAACCTGTACACATTTCAAATCATACCATACCAGAGTAAACACAACCAGTCCAGGGTTTAGATTTTTATTCACAGACAATTACATTTTATTAATATATGACCTATATGAGACTATTACTGTAATATTGTCTGCTTTATTCAGTTTAAACCATACCTAGTTTTAATACTGCCAGGTGACATTCTACTCCTTTATATTTATTTGGTATGCATAGTACAAGCTAGATTTTACTCACCAGCCTCGCTATGCAGCCTTTGCAACTTACTGGCATAGGCTTCTTGGTTCACAACCCGCTCAGCTGGAGCTGTAAGGAAAATAGAGAAACATTAATGCATACCTATCCATCACATATACATGTTGGACTTTGGTAAACAGTTATTGCTATGAATACTTGCACACTGCTGCGACATCACCCCTCTGTCTTGCTTCCTGGACCCACTGTTCCAAGAGGTCCCTCTTCCAGCACTTCAAGTCGGCATAATGGTGTCGGACCTGCTAACCAGTCTGAGGGATACCAGTGGCATTGATGAGATCACGGGCAAGACTTTCCCAGGCTTCTGCTTTGTATTGGGTGCCCTGGTACTGGTCCTGCAGCAGTCTCACCCAAAAGTGCATGTCCTCTCCAACACCTGCCATACTGCCTACAGTGGTGAGCTACAACCAGTTATGAGCTGTATTCCCACCTGTGAGGTTTAAATATGGCCGATTTCCTGCTTTTTGCCATGATTGGGCAGTTTTGAATATGCTGAGCTAAGCTGAGCTATGGGCAAACCTGCTTAGCTAAGGTTGGCAGTGCTTAAAGGGACAGGTTCAGCACTGCTTACTAATGGGCAAATCCACTTAGCTGGGCTACTCATTGCTTAGTATTTATAATTACACAAGTCTTACACCCAGTCAGCATAGCTGTGCAATGCTTAGCATTGCTTATGTTTTATTTTATTGGACTACCACCTGTATGGGATTGATTCATCGTTTATTACATATTATACATTTGTTTACCTTCCCAGACATCTCCCAATGTGCTTTCATTACATTTATTCTTGTGTGACTGTACTGTATGGGGCACTCTGGTTGAGAAATATGTTACTTCCTACATAAATATACAAATAAATTAAAATTGTAATGATTTCACATACAAAATGGCAAAGGCTTGAACCATGAATGACTACATGCAAAGTGTATGCTCTAACCAATACACTATTGCACTGCAGCTTATGTTGGATGTCTATTGCTATTTCATTTATCTTGATGTTTCAGCTGGGCTAAGCATAGCTAAGCAATGTGCACACCCTCGCAGCTATGCTTAAACTTTATTGTAGATATGAAAAAACATTTATTTGTTGTGTTTTTTTTATTTCATACTCTTCAGAATATCCATGCTAATGCTAAATCAGTTATTCTATCAACTTTCTATAAGTTTGTAATGGCAACTTTTCGGAGTTTTCCCTTATGGCTTTGTCCAGATTTCTTACTCTAATGGATTGTGAGGTGTGTGTTTTATACTTCATATCCTTCAGAAAATTCATGATAATGCTAAACCTGTTATTCTATCAACTTTCAAAGTTTTAGTGGCAATTGTCCCTTATGGCTTTGTCCAGATTTCTTACGCTGACAGGATGAGAGATGTGCGTTATATACTTCTTATCCCTCAGAAAATTCATGCTAATACTAAACCTGTTATTCTATCAACTTTCTACATTTCTAGTGGCAATTGTGCCTTATGGCTTTGTCCAGATTTCTTACTCTGATGAGTTGAGATGTGTAACAAGCGATCTCGCTCTATTTGAATTGCCGTACAGCAATTCTGGTGTGTAGGGGATGTGTGTATTTAGAGAGGCAGTACTGCTCTCAGACACACCTCCTGCACTCATACAGAGAACCATGTCCGTATTACAGCACAGCAGCACACCTTCATGAATATACATGGTGCACCACCGTGCTACATGGGAACGGTCCCATCCATGCTGAATCTGTGCAATGGATGTGTAAAGCATGGTCAGAAGATAAAAAAATGTCTTTCTTTTGGACTACTCTTAGGTGTGTTTTTAAACTTCACTTAGGATATGTAGCAGTGTGACTTGGCAGGTTCTACCACTTGGGCATCCTAATATAAATAACTGATACTGTGAGGTAGGGCAATCACAGTAACAGTGTGAATGCAAGGATGGAGTGACTACCTGCAGTAGATAGACTGGGAGGGTGTATTACTGGTGAAAATGTGTTAATGGCTACTTACACTGTTCATGTGTCTCTGTTGAATAAGCATTGATGTTGCACTTTATTAAAAAAATATTTTTTATTTATATTTGTTAACCAGGTTAGTGCACTTATCAAACCTCAGTTATTCAGGTTTGGCCTAGGTGAACTGCTTCAAGAAAAAATGACTCAATAGTACAATTTAAATGATAAGATTACCATTCATGTCATAGAACTTTGCACTGTTAGTAAATTGTACAAATCTCAAAAAAGATAGAAGAAAATCAAATAGGACCCACAAATGTCCAGTACAGTCAGTAAGCATTTTTAGGACCAAAGATGGAGTGAAGAGTGCTACTTTTCATAACTGGTGAGTAATAATTCCCTTGAAGGTGAGCTATGAAGTTTTGCAAGTAGAGCGTAGAGGGCATGTAAGGTGCCTAGATGATGCTGCCCTTTTTTGTCACTGGTGCATTGTGACTTTTTGAAAAGGTTTAATTTTGGCTATTGATACAGGATATGTAATGAGGTGATGATGTATTTTAGAGAGGAAGGTAGAGATTTCCAAAGTGCTGAGGCTAAACTGGAGAAGGCATGTTTTGTCCACTGCAAGTCGGTTGTGGGGAGATAGGAGGTTGGAGTCGACTGTAACTCCTAAGGTTGTATAAGCATCTTTTTTTCTTTTAATTGCATGCTAGTGAGAGGTGCAGAGTGCAGCTGAATTAATTTGAAGAGTTGGTGTTACGCGTCTTGTTTAACCATTGAAGAGGAAGAGACTGGGATGTTTGTATACTTTATTACATGCAAACACATCAGGATGGATAGCAGTACCATAAAATATAAACTAAGTGACAGACTAGTACATATATGCATGCAAACATCTCTACAGCTCTCTACAAAATGACACTCTTGCTTGCATGTGCTTAGTACTTATATGCACGTGCCTGCTGACTGGAAAGTGTCTTAAAGGTATATGCACACTTATCTACATCCTCTCTTTTTACTGAGCTGCCTTGCAATGATAATGATATTTGAACATGCATGCAAATTATACAGACACTAATGAATAAAACACTGTTCATGTCCAGGTCTCTGGAACAAGGCCTGGAAATGCAACCTGATTTTGTAATGTAGCAGTTAGGACTGGGTTTAGCAACAGGGACAGACACTGGTGAACAATCTGCTTCAGGACTCTCACGAATATTCTTAGGAACGATGATATTTACTGGAATGTCCTCTGGAACTAGAACATTAGATAATTCACTCTGAGAACTAGAGTCTTTATCACAGGCAAGATGCTGCAATACTGGCTCGTACTAAATGTTTCCAATTCTGTCTAAATTCTACCCCTTGCTGTTCCACAATGTATGATCTCAGCTCTGGACATAAACATGGCTTCAATCCGATCAAAACCTTTTGCAGTCTGCATCCTACTGTCTCCCCTTCTTGTAATGGATTGAACAGTTTGCTGGTCTTATCATAATAAGACTTCTGGCACAAACACTTTTTCAGGAGTTGAGCTTTCACTGCTTTGTTATTCTTAGCACATGGAACCAACAAATCGCTACTGATTAGTAGTGTGGTTATGGTTTATCTCAACATAAATCTCTGTGCATGTGAACCAAGATGATTATTGCGAGGAATGTTTCTGAGATTCATGAGCTTTAGAAAAAACATCGGTGTTGTCTTGTTTTGACTTCTCTAACAACTGTTTTGCACTTTGAACTGCACTTTCTGCCAAACCATTTGATTGTGGTTATCCAGGACTACTCGTAACATGAACAAACTCGTACTCTTCAGCAAATCTCTTGAACTGCTGACTTGTAAACCCTGCACTATTGTCAGAAGGTACTTTGTCTAGACTACCATGGACAGAAAAATGATGGTTCAACTTAGTAATGACAGTATCGAATGTGAGATTAGGAAGTAGTTAGATCTTGAACCAATTTGATAAAGAGTCTACTAATACCAAGTAATGTTGACCATTCCATTTGAAAATGTCTGTAACTACTATTGACCAAGGTAGTTCAGGAATCTGGTTTAGATGAAATGGTCGTTTCTGTTGATGTGGCTTAGTACTATTGCAAACAGAACAAGATGAACATACTCTCTCAATATCTTGTGACATATAAGGCCAAAGTACTGGTCCTCTTGCCCTTCTTTTGGGAGAATCAGTGCCTGGGTGGCCACTGCTAGATGTTAATATACTCCTGTTGCAAGGATTTTGGAACAATCACTTTTGGACCTCAGACAAAATATTGTCTCTGTAAGGAAAATACTGTTGCCCTTCTAGTGGTAAACAAGATTGCTTTGACAGCCATCCTCAACTGATAAAGTAGTTGAGCTTCTGAAGAATTGGATCTGAAGCCATGTGACTTTTAAACTCATCAAGATGTGTTGAAGAAAACTTTCTCACTTCCATGACTTCAAAATCAGGTTTCTCATTTTCATGCTGTTCAGTGGTTGTTCTGGGCAATCTGGATAAAGTATCAGCAAGATAAAGAAGTTTGCCTTTTGTGTAGACAAGATTGAAATTATATTTTTTGCAATTTCAACATCATGCATTGCAATCTCACAAGAGCTGTATGCACAGGCTTTCTCAAAATAGTGACTAGAGGTTGGTGATCTGTTTCATTTTCAACAGGTTGGCCATAAATATAATCATGGAACTTGGAACATGCAAACACAATTGCCAAAAGTTCGTTCTCTGAACATACTGCATCTCAGTTTGGGTTAGAGTTCTGGCTGCATAGGCTACTGGTCGACCCTCTTGAGCAATGACTGCACCAAGACCAAACTTTAAAGTATCAGAAGAAAGAGTTACTCATCTGTGAACATCATAATATAATACCTTAAAGTAGGTGGACTGGCAGTTCTCTTTTTCAGGATATCAAATGGTCTTTGGTGTTGTTCTAACCAGGCCAGGATACATCTTTTCATGTTAACTCTCTTAGCAGTGTTGAAAGTTGGTTCAAATCTGGAACAAATTAATTTGCCTAGTTAACCATGCCAAGAAAATGTTGTAGGGCTTGGACATTGTCTAGAGCTGACATCTCTAGAATCACAGATTGCTTGGAAGAATCTGGTTGTAAGACTGAACTAGTGAACAAATGACTAACATAAGTAACTTCTCATAACCTGAATTTGCACTTCTGAGGAGTCAACTTAAGATTGACTTCACAAGCTCTTTCTAGAACTTTCTTGAGGTTTCTATCATGTTTAACTTCAATGTTACCTCCTACAAGGATATCATCTACTATAATAGCACGTGGATAGCCAGAAAAAAAATTGTTCAGTTGCATGCTGAAAGACTTCACTGGCAGAATTTATTCCAAATGGCATTCTCAAAAATTTGTACCTACCAAAAGGAGTCCTGAAAGTGGTTAGCAATGAAGATTTTTGGTCAAGCAAAATTTGCCAAAATTAACTTTTTGCATCTAATACAGGAAAAACTGGAATTTGGCATACAAGCAGCAACTTCTTCGACTGTACATATTGGATGATGAGGTTGTTTTAGTGCTTTGTTCAAATCTCTCAGATCAATACATATTCTGATATCATCTCAGTTTTCTTATGAGCTGCTACCATGGGTGATACTCAGTTGTTTTTTCTACTGGACAAATCACTCTTTGCTGCACCATGCTGTCTAGCTCAGCTAGTCTGGCTGCAGGGTCTAACTTCATGGAGTACAGAAGTGGGGGATTACTTAGTTTGCCTTTGAAAAGATCAGCACAGATAGAAAAAAATAGTTTGGGTGATATTAGAACTGTTGTCTTTTAAGCTTACATGGTGGACTTCCTTATTAAATGAAAGCAATCCCATTTTCAAACTGTCTCTGAAGCCTAATAATGACTGTACATGCCTTTTGACTCTGTAAAATTACAAGTTATAGCTGTTCCCAGCAGAATGACATGAAAGCACTACTGAGCCTTCAGTTTGACTTTATTCACCACCATAAACAACAAGCTTCACACACTTTGCCAAATCAAGCTTCTCATCAGCTCTTACTCTAGCAAACGTTTCTACATAACATTGCACTTTGATCCGATATAAACTTTGAGTTCTATGGATCTCCCATTAATCCAAACAGTACAAAATACTTAATTCTTTGCCCACAAATCTACTGCATTGACTGTTTCATCAAGCACAGACACACCATTAACATGAAAAGTAGGGTCAAAACTTTCTAATTGATCAACTTGTCTCTTGGAATGTTCTGTTTTAATAAAAGAATGAGCCCCTTTTGATTTACAAAACCTTTGAAAATGACTGCACTTTTTACATTTGTGGCATTGCTGACCAAAAGCTAAGCACTTTCCTATTTTAGACTTGTGATTGCCACCACAATTACGACAGCTGACTATGAGGCTAGGTGAGGGCACATGCTTTGAGTTTGCTGACACACCCTTGTGCTTCACTGAGCATGTCCCCTTTACAGAACATGTCACAGAATTTGCTAGAAAGCCTCTGGGTTTCCCAGGAGCTGCTACAGAACTCACAATAGCTGCCATGTGCTTGGGCCTGTATCTTTTAACCACATGCTGCATACTATCAACATTAGCACTGGAAGCTACAGGAAGCATGCACTTCTAATTTGTAAGCATATATGTGTGCTTTTCTTTCAGCTCATATATCTGACAAATATCTATGGCCTTATTTAAAGTTAAATCAATGTCTCGAAGCAAAATCTTTTTCACTGCATCATCTTTAATACCACATACAGGCCTGTCTTATTAACTCATCCCTTAAATCACCAAATCTGCATGTTTTAGCCTTGTTTCTCAAGTCAGTTACATATGTTACAAAAGTTTCACCAGGCTTTTGATCTCTTATGTTTCATTGTTCTTCTTGAAGGCTGAAGCTATGATTGAGGACCCATTTTCTAGCAGAAATATTAGGACACCTTTTACATGGCTATCCAGGCAGATTTGCTGAAGTAGGGAGATATTTTGATAATAGGATCATAGGAAGTTACTAGGTTAATGGCCCTAGAGCTCTTACTAGACTAGCCAAGTTCTACCCCTATTTCCACAATCAGCTCCTATTGCCCCTGTCCAAGAGGGACACAGATCGAACCCCTGGGGTGAATTTACGGTTACTCACCCAATCGTCCAGATTGCATTTGACGAAAGTCAATGATGTACTCTTTTTGACAAGAAATGGGAGTTTGTTACAAAGGTGCGTTAACCTCTGGTAGACAAAGCTGTCCCTCCAGCAGGTTCTGTTAGTGTCACATGCCAGGTTAAGGTCTTTGGAGCAAGTAATCCATGTACCATTTGACTTACGTATATGCAACATTTCCAATAAAGCAGGATCAGAGATTGCCTTGAATGCTAGGCAGAGATCACCTCTGAGTAGTCTGTTTTGTATGAAACAGAATAAAGTGACAGTGATTTAAGACGATCCACATAGGACAGATGCTGAAGACCTTGAATTTTCCTTATGTGGAACCTTTGAGATTTCTCCAGTTGTTGCAAGTGCTTGGAAAGGTACATATCACAAGGGGCTTTGTACCCAGTTATTGACCTGACGAGGAAAGAGTACAGGGATGTTATAACTTCTTTTTTTCTTGAGACAATGCCCTTTCTTATGAGATGAGCAATACAGAATGCCCTTCTTACCACTGTAGAGACATGGTGGTCAAAGGTAAGATTGCTGTCAACCCGTTTGTCCAAATTCCTCACCACTGAGTGCATACTTAAGGTGTTGCTATTGATGTGGTAGTTAGCAGGAACATCACTCTTACTGAATGGGATGACAATACTTTTTTTTTTAATTGAGTTTAAGGCCATGACTTTGGCACCAATCATGTGTTTGTGTAAGACCCCCTTGTAGTATGTTGACATCATTTGGAGATTCTATGACTGGCCCCAGTTAGCATTAATAAGCAAACTTTGTCAGACGCAGGCCTTTAGGTTTTGCTTGTACTTCAGAGAAAAAGATTCCAAACAGTAGAGGCTCCAGGACTGATCCCTGTAGAACACCACTGGTTGCAGGTCTGCTGTTGGAGGTGGATTCCCCTATTTTGACTATATGGGTTCTATCAGTGAACCAGTTAGCAACCCATCTAAAGATATAAGGGTTGATACCTATCTGGGTGATTTTGTCAATGATGCCTGAGTAGGAGATAATGCCAGACACCTTGGCTAAGTGTAGATAGGCTGTATGTGCAGATTTCCCCTTTTCCAGGGCCTTGGAGACTGTCTCAAAGAAGTCCACCAGGTTTAACATGCAGGATCTCCCTTTGACCAATCCAAGCTGAGTAGGGTCAAGTGTTTGGAGATTACCTATATTTTTGATGATAAGGTCCATGATGATTTGCTCCATGGCCTTGCAGACAAGGCTGGTCAAGCTAAAAGGTCTATAGTTCCCATGGTCAATGGAAGCACCTCCTTTGTGCAAGGGAATAATGCTAATTCTTGTTGTTGCCCATGTAGGATGCAGCCTGGGATGTTGTCAGGTCCCTTAGATGCTGTGTTTTTGACCAAAGAGAGGACATATATGACTTGGTCTTTAGAGATACAAGGTAGGGGACAGGTAGTACAGATGTCATGGGTGCTTATGACAGGGACAGGTTAATGAAGTTTTCACAGAATCTGTCAGCCAACAGGTTAGCTATGTCTACAGGCTCAGTGTATGTGGTATCATTAACTACCAGTTCATCAAAAATCTGGACCTTTCCTTTTTAGGTTATGGATGTAACTAAAGAACAGCTTATGGTTGTCTTTAGTTGAGGAAGCAAATCTGAATTCGTAGTTTGCTTTGGAGTACTTCATAAGAAGTCTTATTTGCTTGTTTAAGCTGAGGAGGGAGTATTTCCAGTTTAGAGCTTGCTCCCTCTTACTCTTAGACAGCAATTTCTTCCTCTTATTGTAATCCTGTTAATGGCAGTTGTCAACCAGGCAGGTTTGCTCTTTGTTTTGGTCATATCAGGTATGGCTGAGTTCATGCAGTTATACAGGTGTTTGCATAAAGCATTGGTGTAGAACTCGGCATAGTTGCCAGTTTCATCTGAGGGAGAGGTGCAATGAAGCTATTTATACCATCCTGTAAGAGGTTATAATCTGCTTTGGAGAAGTTTTTTAGTTTATTTGCTGCTGGGGGGGGGGGGGGGGGCAGTTGTGATAGCTGCTTTGAATGAGACTGATTTGTGGTTAGATCTCACCAGGGAATACTTCACAGTGAGGGTGCTACAATGGTCTCCCATATTGGTAATCACCAGATATAGGATGCGGGGCTTCATTTGTGGGGATGTCAACCACCTGGTCCTGGGAATTGGAGTTAATGAAGTTGAGGAACCTTTGGGCAAGTGAGTTTGAACATGCGTAATTTACCCAGTCAGTGGACGGTTAGTTAAAATCACCCAAAACCATGGTGTTCAGCTGTACCTTGATAGACTCAAGCAGATCCAAATAGGCAGAGTGGGTGCCCTGATTCACTGAGGGGGTCCTGTAGCTGGAAATGACTTGAATAGGTGCCCTACCAACAATTAATTGCACCTGAAGAGTCTCCAAGAAATCATACTGTTTAACCAGTCTGGCGGTGTATTTATATTTAATGAATATTGATAAACCTCCTCCTTTATTTTTTATGCCTTTCATTTTGTGGTCTGAATGTGTGGAAGAAGGTCTAACCCAGTATGGCTGTGGTGCTCTCCACAGCCTTGAACCAGGTTTCTGTGACTGCACAAATGTCTGCATTTTCCAAAGGAGGACTGCTTTCAGCGAATGCAGTTACATGCATACCTCTCAACCTCTTAGAGCAAAAAATCTGGACAAAGCCTAAAATGATGGGGGGGGGGGGGGCAAATAGGGACAGATTTTAAATATTGCTCTTACAAACTTAGAAAGTTGATAGAATAATAGGTTTTGCATTTGCATGAATTTTGTGAAGGATGTGGAGTCTTAAACTCAAATGTTTGTCATTATTTAATTACTTCAATCTTCAGCTATTTGCCAGAAAAATACAGATTTTAAAAGGAACACACCAAAAATAGGAGGCAAAAATCTGGACATTCTGTGAAAATCTGTACAGTTAAGAGGTATGGTCACATGTTAAGATGCCTAGCGTTTGGAAGCATAACCTTGTGGTTGTTTTTAGATGGAGTTTTTACATCTGGAATTTTGTCCTTGAGATACTGTTTAAAAAGGCACTATGGGGGTGGCAAGAGGCTTAGCCAGTAGCCAAAATCCCAGGTCAACAGAGGAAGAGGCCCTTAACATTAACCTGCCCAAGCAACAAGGACCTCCGAAACCGAAACGCAAACAAACACCAGTCACAACCAAAGTGACACATAGCTCACAACACCACTGTGTGCCACCCAACAACAGCCCCTAAGGCAAGACAATGTACCCAACACTGTAGTCATAGGTGACTCTATAGTCAGGCAGACTGATGTCCCACTCACCAGGCTGAACAAGGAGAAAATTACAGTCAGCTGCCTGTCGGGTGCCAGGATGCACCACATAACACATGCACTCATGTCACTCCACAACAAGTACAAATATGACTATATCATTGTCCATGCTGGAGTGAATGACTTGAGACGTTCCTCCCTGGGCTACATGAAAAGAGACATGGAAGAGCTCTTGGATCATGTGACCCAGGCAGGTATGACCCTAGCCCTGAGTAGCATCCTGCCTTCACCCAGAATGACACCACAGTATAAGGACAAAATGATTGACTTCAACAATTGGCTAAGCTTCTGGTGTCATTCAAAGGGGATCCAGTATTTGTCTGCCTGGGAAGACATGATCGACAAACCATGATGCTTTGCCAGAGATGGACTGTACCTGTCAACCCTGGGATTCAGGTTACTGGCTAAAGCTCTTGCCACCCCTATAGTGCCTTTTTTAGACAAGGTTCAAAGGATAAAACCACCACTGTAACAGATACAAGCATGCAAAATCTTAAGATAATGCTACTCAATGTTAGAAGTCTAAACCTCAAAATGCATTCTCTCCAGGCACTCCTAAAAATGGAGAACATCAATATCTGTGCAGTAACTGAGACCTGGTTCATGGCTCCAGAGAGCACCCCTGCAATACCAGGCTACAATTCTTACAACACTTTTCGGCCACAAAACCAAGACTGAAACACTAAAGGTGGAGGAGTGTCCATATTCACCAAGGATATTCACACCTCCAGGCTAGTTGCCCAATGCAATGCATCTGAAATTCTCCAGGTGCAACTAACACTAGGTAAGACTGCAATCCAAATTGTAACTTGCTACAGATTCCCCACCATGCCCCAAGATTCTCATTACACCTTTCTAAACATACTGGAAAATATTAAGATACAACCAAACACCCTAATACTGGGTGATTTCAAATACCCTGCCATTAATTGGGAAAACTACTCGGGTACCAGCTCCTTTTCCCAATGGTTCTTGGAATTCATAAATTCCAATGCCCTGGATCAACTAATTCATTGTCCCACCAGGGGCTCCAATATCCTAGACCTGGTCATTACCAACATGGGAGATAGATGCTCCACACCAGTGGTCACCCCCTCATTGGTCAGATCTGACCATAAGCAAATCACCCTTGACATCCACATCCCACCCCCATGCCCCAGTAAGGAAACCTCCTTAAAAAACTTCTCCAAAGCCAACTTCATGCTACTGAAGTCAGAACTGACAAACTTCACAACACCCCGCAGACGGGATCTGGAAGTTCGACTGCAGAATTCTATACTAAGACACTGTACGAGCACATCCAATCATGCATGAATCGTGCCATCCCAAATAGAACCAAGATGCTCTTCTCCAAAAAAAGGAAGCCAATCTGGTGGTCCCCTGCTATAAACAAACTATACAACAGAAGGAAGAAACTGGTGCAGAAAAGAGGAAAATCCCAAGATGCAAAAAACTCCCTCACCAGCCTCAGTCAGAAGCTGAGATCCCTCATAAAATCCTCAAAAGCTAGTTATGAAAATAAAGTTGCCAAAGATTCCCAAGACAACCACAAGGCATTCTATAGTTATGCCAAGAAACTAAATGGCAATGCTCAGATCTGCTCTGAGCTACAACAGAATAACATTAAATATACTGATCTCAAGGATATTGCCAATATCCTGGGAGATCAATTTAGTGCCAACTTCACCCCCCTCTCACCCCCTAAAGGGCCCATCTCAATACCAAAAGATTGCCAAATTCCAATAATCATGGCCACATAGGTAGAAACCGCACTCTCCAAAGCTAAGGATACAGCATACATGGGACCAGATGACATCCCAGGCTGTGTACTACATGAACTACATAATGAACTGGCACCTCACCTAAGTGTCATGTTTAATCATAGCCTCACCTCAGGCTTTGTGCCCACTTAGTGGCGCACAGCTACAGTTATCCCGCTCCACAAGGGAAGATCCACCTTGGATCCCGGGAACTACCATCCCATCAGTCTGACAAGCCTGATCTGCAAGGGCATGGGATGCATTATCATGGAACTTATAAACAAAGACACACCTCCAGATTCACTAATCCTCCATGTAAGACTAAATAAGTCTTACACGGAAAGTGCAGTTGAATGGTATGACGTCAGCGTGCCATTCATATTCATGAGGGCATGCTGACTCATCCATAAGTCTAACACGGACCGTGCAGGAAGGCAGGGGGCGTGTCTGACTGCCAAGTAGTGCAAAGGTCCACGGCTCTGCAAGAGTCAGAGTTGTGAAACGTCAGCACACATGACCGAGTCCACTCAAATGTCAACAAACACAACACTACACATCCCCACATACTAAACTCCATTAAAATTGTAAAATGTAAAATTTGTATGTTTTATAATTCCTGATATAGCTGCCCATATTTGCGCTTGTTTGTGCGGGTGTGCCCATTGCTTAGCCACAGTTAGCAATTGTGACATCGAAGAGCATATAAGAACTACTTATGCAAATTAAGCCAAATAACAATAGCGTAGTGGTAGAGACTTCGCCCAAAGAGGAGGCAGTCACGGTTCGAGTCCCACCACACCACTTTCTATTTCATGTTTTAAAGTACTATATGAAATAATTCCTGACATATAAAAATAAAATTTTACTAAAATGCATTGAAATGGCCTATGTATCAGTGAACAAAAAGTATATTATTATTTACATATAAGACGGAACCTGACATCTAATTGCTTGTAGCTAAGAGCATTTTACCTAGCACAATAAAGTTGCCCATAGCTAGGCAGTGCTTTACCAAGGGCAATATAGTTGCCCATAGCTAAGCAGTGCTTTACCAAGAGCAATATAGATGCCCATAGCTAAGCAGTGCATTACCAATGGCAATTAAGTTGCCCATAGCTAAGCAGCGCTTTACCTAGCGCAATATGTTTGTGCAGAGCCACGCACCGCGCTAACCAGCACACCGCAGGACAACATGGATTAACGCGGAGCAACGTGGAGCAAAGTCGGCTAAACACAGCCACACCCCCAGCCTGTCTGGACAGTTGTAAAATAAAAAGCAATGACAAGGTTCGAACCTGGGACACTATGCACCATAGTCAAAGCACTGAACCACTAAGCCATAACAGATTAGGATAAATATGCACTGTTAGCATACATATAGTAATAAATGGCAGTTTAACCATTGCTAAGCAGGTCTGCAGTCAGCCAAGAAATTTCATAAACAGCCAATCAGCAAAAAGTGTGGGAAATTTGGCATATATAAGCTCCATAGGTGGGAATACTCACCATAACTGATTGTAGCCGCCATCTGTAGTCAGAATGTCTGGTGCTGGAGAGGGTATCCGCTTTAGAGTGCAACGCTGGGGCATCGAGGAGTTGAAATACATGATTTGGCTCCTTGTCCACCATCATGAGTCAAGACTCCTGCAGGGCCAGTTCCAAGGAACAGAGTACAAAGCAGAGGCATGGAACCAGTTAGCTCATGATTTCACTAGTGCCACAGGTGTCCCTCGGACTGGTGAGCAGGTCCGTTACCACCATGCAGACCTGAAGAGACAGAAGCAGGACCTACTGAACCAATGGATACAGGAGGCCCGTGACAGGCAAGATGCCCTACAACTGAGTAGGTAGCCATGGAATGAAGTATGTTGGAATGGTAATTTAGTCTATATAATGGATAGGAATGTCTCGATGTCCCTTCATTTACTCCACAGATGCAGGTGACCGTGCTGCGAATCAGCAAGCCCATGCAGGTAGGCTGCTAAGGCTGAGCCACCAGGCAGGTTATTCTTATGCGTGTATTGTTATTTAAAATATGTGACAGAGCCTGGAAAAAAGTGTTGTATCTCCATAATAAAGGCATAAAATGCCCTGAATAATGTCCCTGCATGTACTGTTACATAAAATAAGTCAGTGAGGCAGAAAAAGAGTGTAGTAACCCATTAATAAAGGTAAAAGAAGTCCAGAATAAATATCTCTGCATGTACTGTTATATAACATAAGTGAGTGAGCCTGATAAAGAGTGTTGTAACCTATTAATAAAGGTTTAATATGTCTTGAATAAGTCTGCTGTATGCACTGTAATATCAAATAAATGAAAGAGCCTGAAGAAAAGTGTGTAATGTAATTAATAAAGGTATAATACTTGGAATGTGTGTGTGTCACTTACTTTGAAATGTAGTTGTACCCTTGCATTATATAAATAGTACTGTTGTATTACGTGCTGTCAACCCACAGTTGGGCAGTACAATATAAAGTGGATGAAGGAAGTGCCAGTAGTTGTGAAGCATATATGCAGTCTTCAACAGTTGCTTGTTGGCTGGCATGCATAGATAAATCTGGCACATGAGTAGCTTGTCAATGTCTTCTCCAGAAATGTGAGTGTGATACATGAAATGTAGATTTCTGTAGAAATATAACTGTAAATGTCACGTGAACACATCCAGATATGTAGGTATATAAATATAAATAAAATATATAAGTATGTAGCAGTAACATCTGCATCTTGGACAGTTAGTATGTCAGATATAGGTCAGGTATATAATGAACTAGCCAAACCCATTACACAACTAATGCACGTTGCCTAGTGTAATAATATATGTAGGGGATATGCACCAGCAGTCAATAGAAATGTAGTGTAGACTAAAAGTACTTATAAGATATTAATAGAGGTATCTTTTTACACCCTACTGTATGTGCATAAACAATGCAATTCCACACCTCAATGGGTATGTTTAATCTCATAGCATTTGTTGGGACATATGTCCTATTGTTCTATAAATATCTGCATGTACGTTGATGCATGTGCCCTGTTCAAACACCACAATCTTGGTGGCCTGTTTCCACCAATCATCCCTGCATGCTGTTGGAATGTCCACTGTCATTCAATATACGCATGTGTTATGCTAGCTGTTCAACTGCTGGAACCCTGGTGTGTTGGGTTAATGGGAATATTACTGCATGCTGTTACAACTAATTTGGAATGCTGTTGTCTAACTTTTAATTAAACACACCTAAACACAGAACGTATGGGAAGGCCGGTCCCAGCGGACGCACCTGTCCCTCCTCAGCTGGCGATTGCACCTGGCACCAGCAGGTCCGGTGCCCAGCCCAGGCTCCCCTCCTTCATTGGTCCTGTGACACCTTCGGGTGGAAGTGCTGCAGGGGATGGGGCTCCCCCCCCCATGCAAGCGTGGGCAGAGAAGGGCCACCTGTCAGCCTTTGAAGGGTCCAGGCTATGGTGCATAGGGAGATCCAGCGTTCAGTCACTGATCCCCTACGCCAGCTCAAGGCGAGAGTGGTGTGACTCACGGGTGAGCCTGCTCCTCCTACGCAGCCCCCAGCACAGCCACCCTCGGGGCTGTGAAGGTGCAGTGGTGACTGCCCATGGGTGGGGATCTCAGTTCCACTGTTACCATCTGTGGGCTCATGGGCTTGCGATTTCCAAACATCCTTCCCCATCAATTGTGTTCACCCACCCCATGTGTCATATTTCGCCCCTGTATTCATCTTGTTTGTCTTGTCTGTTTACCTCCCCAACCTACCTCACCAAATATACCTACTTCCTCTACCTCACATTCCACTCTCACCTGAAAAAAAATTAAAAAAATGGGCAATCTGTTCCCACAAAAAAATTACACCCCATACATAGCTGCCCATTTTGCACACATGTCCACTGGACATGTAACCTGATAATTATAATTGGCAGTACAACATACTCTGTTGTCCTCACCCCTCTCTCAGGGTGGAAGGTTTCAAATTTCACACCAAATTTATAACATATGCACAGCTGTTGCTGGTAAAGAAATGGACAGCTATGGACATTCCCTACACCCGTCCTGCACATCCCGAGCTGGTTTCCCTACTGTCTTTCCCTCTTTGTGCCCCCTTTTTCACCACTTTCCTATCTCCCCATTTTCTTTTCTTTAAAAGAAATTAGCACGGGGGTTAGCGGGAGTAAGCACTTTTAAGCAGTAGTTAGCGGGGATGCGCGAGTGTGAGCTTAGCTATGCAATGTTAAGCGTCACGCAAACCCACTTACTACTGCTTAAAAGTGCCTTAGTCACTCTGTATGACAGGGCCCTTGTACTGCTCAGCAGCAAAATAAAACACCTCTGTCAGTCTCAAACCCCAGACCTTGGACACACTAGACTGCATGAAGTACCACTAAGCCACAGCAGATATACAATAACTTGGTGCTGAAATAAATATATCATGCATTACAATGAGGGAATGTAAAGGGAAAATAGGAATGCCATAACACAAATCTTGTTCTGTGGGTCTTTACCAGCAGGTGTTGTGGAATTTCATGACATGACTGTGAAAAGAGAGCCAGCCATTCTAGTAGGGAATAATGTTACAGTAGCACCTTACAAACCCCACACAGTATCAGAGCAGGATAAACACTGGCATATTTGAATAGGGCAAAGGCCAGACCTCCCAACTGTGACTGCTTTACAGGGATGTCCCTGATTCATAAACAAATGTTAGCTGCACCCCTCTGACTCCCTCTGAAATGTACTAACAGTGGGCAGAAAAGTGGGGAATCACACTTAATGAATAATGTCAATAAGTGAGAGTAGACACTGCTTGCACATCAGAAAAGGTGTAATAATACATATGCTCTGATTCCCTCAATGTTTCAACTGAAATATGTCTGTAATATATCACAGGTGTATCTCACTTATATGTACCTTTCCCTGAGGCTGTTCAAATATATACCTGAGAGTATCTGAGGGCTGGCAGAGGCAGAAACACACAGGCATATCAGCTTGTCTGATGTTGCACACTCTGCAAGTAGCTTTGGAAGGAGATCCACAAGCATACCCTTATGTAGGAGTACAACTCAGAAATATCAAAGGATGTAGCCATGTACTGCTAGCAACCAACTGTCACAATGCCATTGTTCCAGTGCTGAAAAGACTGATGTTGTGCACAGACAAAGAATACTAGGCTAACCTCTGTCTACCATCTGGATATGTCCACAGGTGGGAGCTACACCGACAGACTACTTGCCTTGATAGACTAACCGGTACACAGCAACCCTGTATGTTCAGCAAGATAAACATCACACGAAAATAAATAATGCTCTCTGCAGTTTTGCACCCCTTCCCAAAAGTACTATATACCCGTGTATTCAGACACAGCCAAGGGTGTAGGTAGGCATACTCAGTACTGAAATATGTTCAGTTGTCCTGAGCAGCCTGTGCTAATGTCAACACAAACAAACCACAAACTGTTCAGAAGTGAGTAACTTACTAATTACAGTATAGCAGTTCACAAACAGTGCATGTGCCTGATAATTATAATTCGTATTACAACATACTTTGTTGTCCTCACCCCTCTCTCAGGGGTGGAAGGTTTCAAATTTCACTCCAAATGTATTGCATATGCACAGCTGTTGCTAGTAAAGAAATGGGCAGCTATGGACCTTCCCTACACCCATCCTGCACATCCCGAGCTGGTTTCCCTACTGTCTTCCCCTTTTGTCTTTGTGCCCCCTTTTTCACCACTTTCCGATCTCCCCATTTACTTTTCTTTCAAAGAAATGAGGGCGGGGGTTAGTGGGAGTAAGCACTTGTAAACAGTAGTTAGCGGGTTTGCACCAGTGTGCGCATGTATGCGCTTAGCTTAGTATTGCTAAGTGTCGCGCAAATCCGCTTACAACCGCTTAAAAGTGCCTTAGTCACTCTGCATGGCAGGGCCCCTGTTCTGCTCAGCAGCAAAATAAAACACCTCCATCAGTCTCGAACCCCAGACCTTGGACACATTAGACTTCATGACTTAACACTAAGTAACAGCAGATATACAATAACTTGGTGCTGAAATTAATATATCACGTATTACAATGAGGGAATGTAAAGGGAAAATAGGAAAGCCATAGGAATACATTGAAATAACTACTTTTGTATGGCAGTTACTTCTCTAATTCGAAAAGAAAGTACATACTCCCATGTATCCTGTGTTAGCATTTGGAGGGGTGAGTAAAATTGCACACTGAGAAGAGTGTACTGGAAGCAGCAACATTCAGGTTCTAGTACAACATGCATATCACTGGCTACAACCCTAGCTTCAGATATGAGACATATACCAACCTTCTGACTGACACAAACCTGTCCAGACCAAACAACCATGGGCCCCACCTTGGCAAACTGAAAGGGCTACGCCTACCTAACCTAGCATTTTATAGCAGTGGGCTGCAATCACAGTGAGTACTGCAATTACCACACAGCAGGCTGCATGCAATTACTAAATGATGGGCACCAATTGGTGCAGACGCCGTCACATGCACATTTGCAGATACCTAGAAAAGCAGGCTGTACCTGCTGTCCACACATGCAATAATATCATTGCAACAACAGAGAGAGACAGAGCGAGACAGAGACAGAGATACAGAAAGAGAAAACCCCCCAAAAAAATAAAAAAATAAATAAACAGTAACAACAGACAGAGCTGAGAAATACAAAGGTAAGGTATGTAACACATATGTATTTGCTGGCATGTGATAGATGTGTTTGAAGAGTACTCTACATACTGTGAATCATCCATATGTGGCAGCAGTACATATCTATATGTATCTGCATATGTGCATAGGGCAAGGGACATACTGCAACTGTTAGTGAAGGGTGGACATATATAATGTTGTTGAAGGTTGTTATGTGCATATATCTATGTAGGTTGTAGTGTGTGGCATAGAAAACAGCATGCAGTGCTGGTATATGTCATGTGGTGGTTAAACGCTGTGGGACTGATTTGTCAGATCTGCTGTGTTACAGCCAGTGAGGCCTGCCACAGCTACATGGGCTGAGGACACCAAAATGCATTCTGCACAACACTATTATTAATATTATTACAATATTATTACATAACCGTATGTCTCACAACTGTCGCATAACTGATATCCCCACCATGAAAGGTGGGCTGTATATGTGCCTATATGTACATCTATATGTACAGCAATGGATGTTTAGATGTATGTGTGTATATATGTATATATATATATATATAGAGAGAGAGAGAGAGAGAGAGAGACACAGGGTCATACTTACTGCAACAGGTGTCTGGTGGTCAAGGCATGGACTGAAGTCCAATATCGATACTGCAGTGCCATCCCTCCTTTTCAAAACACTGTACCCATTAACTACCACATAGGTGGTAGCCTACCTAACACTGAAGGTGTGAGAAGGGAACATGGGACACAGGTGGACAGTAGCCTCCCCTTTGATAATCACAATGCCACACTAGTCTTGTAATCTGTCTATGTGGTACATGTCATCACAAAAGGTGTGTCATCTAGGGAAATATAGGTCAGTGTTCCCCTCTACTCATCACAATGCCCCATGTGGTATGTACCTCACATGACAACTACAGCAAGTAGAAAGGCCACAGACATACCTCACAAAGAGTAATACTGGCCTCAAACAGATGCCCTATGCAGACTGACTCACAAAACCACAGCTAGACTGTGTTGCATACCGCCCACCAAGAGGTGACCTCTGCCAGACATACAGAGATATGTCACACCCGTAGCTGTTGGACAACCACCATGTCAACATATCACAATCCCTCAGGGCTACACGCTCTAGGGCCCTAAATCTTGTCAGCTCACTAAACGGCACATGCTGGAGGGGTCAGTTCCTATCTCAGAGATATGCCATACTTTGGAATAAACCACCTATCAATAGCAAACAAGGCTCCTCATTAGCAGTTGTCATACATACCCCTGATGATTGTTTGGGAGATAGGTAATACACCCTGGGAATCACCTCTCTGGTTCCGGTTGACAGGGGCAAGTAAAATCAAATTACATGTGTGTCAAAGGCCAGGGTAGCATATGGCTAGGCTGCTCTAGGCCCTAGGGCCATTAGTGTATTACCTACCTATGACACGCACACACACATGTACTGCTATGTGAGGTTGAATGAGTGTGACGGTGAATGTGTGCAAGGTCTGTAAAGGTGTGATAGCTTAGTGTGAAGTTGTTTCTGTCATGGAAGTTTGTGTCCTAGCTGTGTGGCCAGCGAAAGATGTGTCAGTTATTGCTATGCAGACATAGTAGGATGGTATACGTTGCAACATAGTTCCTTGCTGACGACTGTGGTGTCCCATTGTAGGCTAAAGCAATACATGTATGCTTAGTAAGTGGTACTGCTGGTGAATCCAACTCCCATATGAACTGTAGTACTACCTGAAGCTGTAGGCCTAAACAGCACAGTATGGTGTATGTTCACATTGCCTGGAAACACTGTCTTGTGTGTTTCCTGTAGTCTGTACAGATTACATACCTCAGGCATAAGGTTTTGTAAGTAGTGGCACACAGTACTGTATGGTACACAGGTAAAGCCCATCTAAGTTGGCATACATTTGTGTGTCGTATGTATGTCTGATGTGTGTGTAATGATGCCTGTACCATGCCCGCAATCCTATGTGTGTTACAGGGTATGCGTGTGTATCTAGCAACATGTATACTCTGTTATATCAGTATGCCACCTATATTAACAACTGTGCACATATGTTAGGCAGGGGTATGGCATCAATGACTAGGGTGGTTTATTGGTAATACTGTAACTGTACTTTACATTCATTGCAATGGATGACATCTTTCTTCATGCATTAGCTTGATATATACCCCCCCATGGGGAGGTTGTGCATTGTGTCACAAACAGTGTGCTGAGTACTGGTGTATAGTGGTTTGATATATAGAGTGTGCCAGGCACTGTCAGCCAGTTGTGGCCTGAGCACTGATATGTGGTATTGAACGTGTGTATCCTCTGAAAGACAAATGGATGCTATATATGGCAGTTAAGTGATATCTGTACTTTAGAATGTTAAGTGTGCCCATCAACGCATCCTGTCTTATACAGCAGCGGAGGAACAGGAAATCCACCACAGCCTGGTGCAGCACTACTCCCTGCTGTTTTCCAGGACCAGCCAGCACCAGCATGAGCAGACTGCACTGTGGCAAGATCTTGTTCATCAGGTAAATGACATAGGCATGCATAACGGGACATATGATCAGATACGCCATCACTGCAGTGATTTAATTAGACATGTCCGGCAGCATGCATCTGATATCCATAGACAACAGCTTGCCACAGGTGGTGGGGTGACCATTCATCCCCCTCTCACCAGAGTGGAGGAGCTGCTCTTCAGCATGTTGGCTCCTGGCCAACAACAGCAACAGCAACAGACATGTGTCATCATGGAGGCCAGAGCCACCCAGCATGTTGACATGGAGCATGCAGGTAACATGCCCTATCTGTAGACTACTGTTACTTGTATTGTTAGATTATACATATATGAGATGTGTAATGTGTGTTTAGCAGTTGTGCTGCCTAGTGTTGTGCAATACTGATATTTAGAATATTATCTGTACACCTGTGACTGTCGACTGTTGTTCTACTGTAGTTTAGCAAACTTACAGTAACAATGCCACAGTTGTGGCCACTGACAAACTGTCTCATATTCTTGTAGGTCCCTCTGGTGTGACAGCAGGGCACACGATCCATGCTGGTGAGTGTGTTATAACTTTAATATTGGTAATGAAATGTGCATGTCATAGGTGAGGTGTAGGCCATGTACACGTAACACACCTATGCATAATGCATGCTGTGCATGTTTGCTGTGAGACATTGCACATTTCAGTAATGTCAGTAGCTGCCTTAATCACATGCAATACACAGAGTATCAGACACAATTGTGGCAATACCATACTGCACATTGGATAGGCATAGTTGATACACATGTACACAACATAACACATTTGTCATACGCAGTACACCTCAACATGCTACACATAGCGTAACCAGACACCTGCTGTGAGGTCACACTTCAGTATCCCACATGTCATCCACACAGCAGACATAATATACCTGATGGGTAGAGGCCTAGCATGGGGCTGTACAACACTCTTCAACACATAACACAGTCATGTTAGGCAATGCTCCCTATTGGGCACCTCACACACCCATGTACAAAGTGGCTGTGTAATTGTGAATGTAGCCACAGCACTGCAGTTCAAGTACAGCATGCTAGGCAGTGGTTTGGCACACATTGGTAGCCTTGAGTGGCCACATGATGCATGATGATGATGGCTAATGGTACTACACCCCATACAGTTACAGTGACCATAGTACTACACATAGCAGTCATTGCTTTGCACCTCAATGTTGTGTGTGTGCACACATATGCACCTATACACAATATGCATAGCAGTCACCATCTGTACAAAGTGACACATATATGTCCTGGAATGCAATTGGGTGTATATGTCACATGACACACATTGGGTATGTGTGATGTTTAATGTTGCATTCATGTAGCATGCCATGTCATGGGATTCCAGCGTGTAGCTCGCGAGACATTTGCCTGCGAGCTACATCGCCAAAACCAAACGGCTGCATCAGCACTTTGCCGTAGTGCAAAGTGCCTGGAAAGCATAGCCGCTGCAACTATAATCTATGGACGGGCAGCTGCAGCCGTACGGGCTGTGTAAAGCATTCCTTCTTCTCATGCAAGGAATGCATTTATTTAATTATTTATTTATTATGTTGTCAGTCGACGTCTCAACCATCCCGCATGGTCCTGGCTCATGGAAAACACATTGTGGAGGGCATCTAATGTCTCACCCCAACGTCTATCAATGACCTCGGTGTAATTAGGGATGGCACCAGCAAGGTTGATAGACATTGGGGTGAGACATTAGATGCCCTCCACAATGTGTTTTCCATGAGCCAGGACCATGCGGGATGGTTGAGACGTCGACACGGACGTATGCCAGCAACATCAACAGCTGGCAGTCATAGCGGACGACCCACAGATCACAGCTTCTCCCATGGTGGCAATACCAACCCCAGCAATGCTGGGGCTGGCCTGTCCATTGACCGTCCTAGTAGACCATGTGCACGTGGCTCTGGCCAGTCCCAGCAGGGACATGGGTCCAGTCAACATACCTCTGCCTCAGATGATAGTACCCAGTCAGGCTTGGTACCCGATACTGTCCGTAGCACCCCTGCCAGGCACAGGTTCCGTGTCCGTGCCCAGAGACAATGATCTGTACAGCCTGGCAGGTACAGTCTGTGGCTGTCCCACAACCTCCCGTATATGGCAGCCACATGGTGGAGCTGTGTGCATGCAGACACATACACATAAACCAAACACCTAGGGCTCACACAGACACACGCACATTACATCAACATTGACCCATGCTGTACTGTTGTCCCTCACACACACACACACACACACACACACACACACACACACACACACACACACACACACACACACACACATGTCGATTGGATGGGTCAATGTCGGGCTCTGGCAAACCAACAACACACCCTGTGCATATGATGAGACCTGTGCCACCTTCTGTCTTCTGTAACATCGATGCAGGAACAGGCTAACACGGTGCTGATGCACAGGGTGACATTATAGCAGTGTAGCAATGTTAGCATATTGTCAACAGGAAAGTGTAATGATATCCTTGTAGGTATATCTGAGCAGGCATGATGCATCAAAGCTATGATTGTCAATGTCGTATTGTGTACACCAGTATTATGTCTGAGTATATACTGTCTGGCCATGTGCCACATGGCTGAAGTGTGCAGTGTTGCCAGCATGTGTTAGTGAGTGGACAGTACGTGTGTGATGTGTACAGTACAGATTTGCAGGTGTACATCTGTGAACATAGTGGGGATGCACTGTCTGCATGTACGTGCATAGTGGACACATGGGACGTGTGACATACCCTGTATTACACAGTCTTAACATCTCATAGTATCTCTCGGTGGCCAGTATGCATTCTACTACAGATATGTTCTAACATGGGTACACATGTATGTATGACATGGTTTGACACTATGCTGTGGGTGATACTGTTACTATCTGTCAATGTTTTGCAATCTGGTAGTATATGCAACCTCAACAGCCTGACTATAACCAATTATTAGATGATGTCCTGACAACTGACACACAGATGTAGGGAACTCAGTAACAGTTGGATCCTTCCAGTACTATACTATAATAGTAACCAGTGGTATTGACCGCCACCCGTTCCTGGGACCACACCTGTTTGGCATATAGCCTCTTAGGTGCACACTAGGGATATGTCCATCCACATCTGGAAATGCATGCAGTGGCCTAGAATGCATTCTGTGGATGGGACACATATCCTACTCATGGGTATCATACAGACAAATACCTGTTGTCCAACCCATGCTGCATAGCTCTAAGCCAACTATAGCATAGTCATCCACATTTACTATACATAGTATCCTGACAGTACCACATAGGTGGTAGCCCCTGACATGTATGTCGGGTACCGATGTGTACTTACAGCCAAGTGTTATGTCATCTGTCCTTTGGTATCCACATATCCAAAGGTATTCTGAAGTCCCTCGGTGTATCACATAAGCAATAAGGGGCCTGTATGCATATCCACAAGACTGTTGTACACCTATAATGACTGTCCATTATTGCCAGACCTTGTTGTGTATGAACATGTCTGACATATACCCCAGGCATGTACCCTCACTCACACTAGTCTATAGAAACTGTCATGGGTGTGTGTGACACAGATGACCATGGCCACAGATCACTACAGTGGCCGGCCTTGTCACATACATACATATGTCACCTATGATCTAAGAAGCAGCGGCACAATCTATCAAAGGTAAGAAATGTATTCATGTCGTATGCAGGCTTCACACCTATGTACTACTTGAGGTCACATGTACATATATGTATTTGCCACACAGATACTTGATGTGTGCAATGCACATACTGTTTTTATCCTGATATGTCATACAGTAGTAAAAGCAAAACCCACACCACATTCACCAACAGTGTCACACACACACGCACACACACACAGCAATTGCAGGATTCAAACCCCTACCTAACTATGTTATGATACTAGCGACATATGCATTAACATGATGCGCTGTATGCTTTAGTGGGTTTTTCAATTTCCACCACTATATTTGTAGGATGCTGACATCATCAGACTTGCCAAAGAGGAATATACCTCTTTTAAGGTTTTTCCCTAGTCTCCATAAAGGCCATTCCCCTCAAAGAAAGTCACACACACACCCCCCCCCACCCACCCAGCATTGCAGGATTTAAACCCTTATCTAACTATGTTATGACACTAGAGACATATGCAGTAACACGATGTGCTATATGCTTTAATGGGGTTTGCATTTCCACTGTTATATTTGTAGGATGCTGACATCATCAGACTTTCCAAAGTGGAATATACCTCTTTTAAGGTATTTCCCTAGTCTCCAAAAAGGCCATCCCCCTCAAAGGAAGTTACACACACACTCAGCAATTGCAGGATTCAAATCCCTACCTAACTATGTTATGACACTAGAGACATACGCAGTAACCCAACGCACTATACGCTTAAATGGGGTTTTTATTTCCACTGCTATATTTGTAGGATGCTGACATCATCAGACTTGCGAAAGTGGAATATACCTCTTTTAAGATATTTCCCTAGTCTCCAAAAAGGCCATTCCCCACAAAGGAAGTCACACAGACACATACACCCCCACCACACACACACACACACACACACACACACACACACACACACACACACTGCAATCACAGGATTCAGACTTCTACCTAACTATGTTATGACACTAGAGACATACGCAGTAACACGACGCGCTATATGCTTTAATGGGGTTTTTATTTCCACTGCTATATTTGTGGGATGCTGACATCATCAGACTTGCCAAAGTGGAATATACCTCTTTTAAGGTTTTTTTCCTAGTCTCCAAAAAGGCCATTCCCCTCAAAGGAAGTCACACAGACACATACACCCCCCCACACACACACTCAGCAATTGCAGTATTCAAACCCCTACCTAACTATGTTATGACACTAGAGACATAGGCAGTAACACAACATGCTATATGCTTTATTGGGGTTTCCATTTCCACTGCTATATTTGTAGGATGTTGACATCATCAGACTCAACATGGTACTGCCTGCACTTTGTTTTATGCTATCCCAGGACTGCACCATGGGGGACAGCAGGTGTTAACAGCTTGAACAGGACTCCACAATTCTTAGCCTGTGTGATCTATCTGTGGACCAGTTGCCAATCCATCATATGACAATACATATTCATGCATAGAGTGTTGATTTTGTGGATGCAACATGCGTCTGGAATATTGGAAAAGGGCTATTCAAGGTCTATGTGGGATGTGTGTAGCTCATTTCAGTGATGTATGTCCTGGGTGGCTGCCTTGCAAACAGTCTAGCGGTTTGGGAACCATTATCTGCCCATGAACAGACCACAGTTGGTAGGGTTGTGTGTTTGTCGGCTTCCAATAGCTCTGTTTATGACTTATGGACCCCATGGCCTTGCAGATCAGACATCACAGGCATATAAGAGTATAGTTCCCATGGTCTGTTGTGCACCAACACTAGTGGAGTGTGCCATATGTTGCTGTAACCCATTCAATGGTTTCATATCCTGTAGAGAGGGTAAGGCTCAACAGACTGTTCAGGTGCAGGGTCTGTTTGTTCTGCAGTTCACTTATGACACATATAGGGAAACATTGTGCTCCAATCGATGTCATGTTTTCAGCTTTGGAAGGACCTGTATACCCATTCTACATGTGATATCTCCTGGTATGATGATAGGGCCTTTTGTCAGTGGGAGGTGGCTATGTAGGTATGGGCTTGTGTGACAGGATGTTGGCATTGTCAGTCATTTACAGTTAGCCCTGACTCAGAACATATATGAGTGTACATTGCTATTTATGACATAGCTGAATGAAGTGTCATAGTTCTGTCTGGACTTCTTCACAGATAATCTTACAAAACACCAACAAACATAGGCACTAAACCCGTGTTATACTCTTTTACACACTTAATACCCTACTGATCCTTTTTGATCAGTCAAAAGAGTATTTCATCATAATATCCTGACATGTCCGAGGGTCGGCTTTGTGTGTACTCTCCAGTCCAGCTGGTGAATATGGGGATTTTGAGGCAATGTTACAACTGCCTTATGTACACAAACAATCCTCCCCTCCTCCAAACAAACTCGGATATTTGTGAGAGATGCAACTATATAGACAAACTGGAGGCTGAGCTCTCTAGACCCATGACTGGCACAGTCTATCAGGAGGAGACGGTAACCACACACACCATGACTCCAGTGTCACATAGACCTATAGAGACAGCAGACCAAACACATAAACACACAAAAACATACTCAAAGGCTCTAAATAGAACTCTGCCTAAGCAGCAAAGACACCCAAAGCAGACACCCAGACAACTGCCCCCCCCAAAAGTATACCCACATATCACAAAGTACACAATGTCAGTGTGCCACACAGTCACTGCCTTTAAGGCTAAACAACACACCTAATACACCTGTGATAGGTGACTCTATTGTCAGACACACTGACATTCCACTCACCAAGCTGAACAAGGAGAAGGTCACTGTAAGCTGTCTGTCGGGTGCCAGGATCTGCCACATAACACATGCACTCAGGTCACTCCAAAGCAAGTACAAATATGACTCCGTCATTGTCCATGCTGGTGTGAATGTCCTGAGACGTTCCTCCCTGGACTACATGAAAAGAGACATAGAGGAGCTCTATGATCATATAGCCCAGGCCGGTACGACCCTGACCTTGTGTAGCATCTTACCCTCACCAAGAATGATGCCACAGTATAAAGACAACATGATCAATTTTAACAATTGGCTAACGTATTTGTGTCATTCACTGGGGATCCAGTGTCTGTCAGCCTGGGATGACATGCTCATCATGCCATGCTGCTTCACTAGGGATGGCTTGCACTTGATACCCCTGGGCTTTTGAATACTGGCTAAGGCACTTGGCACCCCCATAGTGCCTTTTTTAGGCAAGGCTCAAAAGACAAACCCCCCTCCATAGAGAAAACAAAGTAAAAGAAACTAAGGGTAATGCTGCTCAATGCCAGATGTCTACACCTCTAACTGCATGCACTCAAGGCTCTCTTCAGTATGGAAAATATCAATATCTCTGCAGTAACAGACACCTGGTTCAAGGCTCCCGAAAGCACCCCAATCACTACCAGGTTACACTTCATACCATGCTTATCGGCCACACCACAAAAAGAGGGGGAGTATCCATATACTTCAAAGATACATAAATGTCCAGGTTAGTAGCACTGCACAAATCATCAGAGACTATCCATGTGTAACTAACAGTGGGCTAAACTGCCTTTCAGGTTGTAGCCTGCTACAGAGAACCCTCCCAAACCCAGGGACCACACTCAGCTTTCCTGAGAACACTGGAGAATATGCAGGTCTCTCCAAACACCATTATATTGGGTGACTTCAAGTACCCAAACATTGACTGGGAATAATGCTCAAGCTCCAACACCCTCGAACAATGTTCCTCATATATATCAACTCAAATGCTGTGGAACAACTGGTCACCACCCCCACATGAGGGGTATACATATTGGACCTGGTCATCACCAACGTGGGGACTCTATGTTCCACACCAGAGGTATACCCCTCATTGGTAAGGTCAGACCATACATTTATCCCACTGGACATCCATATCCCATCCCCACCCCCAGCCAAGGTAATCTCAGTGAGGAACTTCTCAAAAGCAAACATCATACTTCTCAGAACCGAGGTGGTTTCCTTCAAAGCCCACAGGCCAGTGGGAAGTATGACTCATACCACAGTATCCTTTAGAAACCCATTGTATGGACACCTACAGGAAAGCATGGATCATGCTATCCCACATGAATCCAAGACTCACTCCTCTAAAGGCAGCTGACCTGTCTGATGGACCACAGCCATAAATAAGCTATGCAACAAAAGGAGGAGGCTACTACATGATAGAGCAGTATCCCACAAAGGGGAGGCATCTCTGATCAGTACTAGCAAGAAGCTACAATCAGTCATAAAATCATCTCAGGCCAGCTTCGACAGTAAGATTGCACAAGACACTAAAGACAATCACAAGGCCTTCTTTAGTTATGTCAGGAACCTGGATGGCAACTCCCAGATATGCTCTGAGTTAGTGCATAATGACAATGAAATACACTGAACCCACACACATTGTCCTAGGCTGCGTCTTACACGAGCTTCATGAAGAACATAACCCTCACATAACATCACTGTTCAATATCAGACTTACTACAGGATATGTACCCAAAGAATGGCGTACAGCAACAGTGGTCCTGCTCCACAAAGGTGGTGCCACAAGGGACCCTGGACACTATCACCCTATAAGCCTGACTAGCCTGGTCTGCAAAGCTATGGAGCGTATCATCCTGGAACTCATAAACAGACATCGGCAACCTCCAGACACTGGATCCTACCCAATTCACCTTTGTTAAGGGCAGATCTTGCCTCCTGCACCTGCCGACTTCTTTGAATCAGTTACCAGGGCCATAGACATAGGGAAGGTAGTCCACACAGCATACCCGGACCCCCCAAAAGCCTTTGACACAATACTCCACTCGGGCATCTTAGATACACTCACCAGCTTAGATATCAACATATATGTCACAAGATGGATTGCAAACTGGATCAGGGATAGCACCCACATGTTCGGAATTGCAGGTGCCATGTCAGACTCTACACCAGTTACATGTGGCATCCCACAAGGCTCAGTTCTGGGACCTGTCTTGTTCACGAACCACAAAAGCTTGAACAAACTTGTTAAAACACAAAATATGAAGAACCAAGCCCAAGGACCGAACAAGTAGATAAAATTAGAAACTGATTTATTTGAGCGCTTTTGAAAGAGTCAATACCCCTCCTTCTTCAGAATGTATAAATGGTTTTGTTCATTTATACATTCTGAAGAAGGAGGGGTATTGACTCTTCCGAAAGCGCTCAAATAAATCAGTTTCTAATTTTATCTACTTGTTCTTCGTATTTTGTGTTTTAACCTGTCTTGTTCAGTATATATTCCTCTGAGGTACAGGCTAACATGGGAGGACTATGGCTGACCAGGTTCGCAGATGACTGCAGACCGGGTGCCATAATCGACTCTCCAGCTGACACATGCATCCTCCTACAGGGTCTCACAGAGATGGATAACTGGTGCCAGAGCCATAGCCTAAAGTTAAATGCCATAAAATGCATAGTCATCCCCTTTGGGAATAACAAAGTGCACACAGATTAACACATAGGTGGTAATCCATTACATACAGAAGGTGTACTTAGGGATTTGGGGTCCAAAGTAGATACTCATCTCTCCTTTGAAAATCACATTGCCAAAGTGGTTAGGTAGACCTTCTATATAGCCCACCTTATCCCAAAAGGTTTCACATCTAAATCCAGAGAGGTCATTGTGCACCTCTACTCATCACCCCCATACTTGGGTACAATGCCCCATTTGGGATGTACCTTACCCGACACCTGCAGCAACTGTAATGACCCCAAAGGTACCTCACCAAGTGGAACAGGAGACTCATACAGATGCCCTACACTGTTCAGCTACAGAAACACCAGCTGTACTCAGTTGCTTAACGCCTACCCAGATGCGATCTGTGCCTGCTGTATACAGCCATATCTAGCCCAGACTTGTTGGTGATGCTCCACCTCAGGATATCAAAATCCCTTACAGCTACACGCTCCAGGGACTTCAACCTCAGCACAGAATTAATAGGACATGCTGGAGGGACAGATTCATATCCCAGAAGCTCCCCTCACTCTGGAATGACATCCCAGTCCAAGTTAGGCAGAGCCCCTCACTGACCCTCTTCAAGGGAAATCCTGACAAGTGGATGGGTGATCATACGTTTACCCCTGGGATCTCTTCTGGGTCCCTGCTAGACAGAGACACAGTACACTAACCATACAATGGCTATCTTGTGTGACCTACTATTCAAAGGCACATGGTTGATACCTAGTATCAACCTATGAACCTATGTACCTATGATAATGTTTGGAGTGCACATTGTTTACTGATGATACTGACTGCAGGTTTGTTATCCTCTTTGCTTTCCCACTTTCTATGTACAACCTATGTATCTGTAGTACATCTTTCATTATGACAGGGTTCCAAGATGTTATATATGTGTCTGTTGTCTTATAACTGTGTGCACAAGGCAGGATTGTTGGCTAGTGAGAGGTTCCTGGGTTAACACGTGAACTGCCAGATATGTCTGGCCCACTGCTGCACTCAGACATGGCCTGTGTGTGTGAGCATGCCCAGTTTGCACTTTCACTGTTTTGTTGCCTGACATTTGTCTCATTTATTCAAGTGTGTGAGCATGCCCAGTGTGACCTTTCAGTATGTTGCTGTCTGGAGTCCAGTACATTTGTTACCATGTGTGAACATGCCCAATATTAACATGTGTACTATGTGTGTTGGAAATCAAGTTATATTTATACTGCAGGGCTCACCTTTGTGTCATAACTTGACATGAATTATGCTGTGACTGCGGGGTTTCTATGAGACACTTTGCATAGACTTATCAACATGTCTCCATACATACTAACCAGTGAAATGCTGTCGTGGTTTGGTGGTTCAGTACTGTGACTATAGTGCACAGTATCCTGGGTTCGAGGCCTCTCACTGCTTTAAATTTTCATACTGGGCAGACCAGACTGCTTAAGGTCCACTGAAGCATATATGTGCATGTTTACCTGCTTTTTCCCAACTTTGACCAGACTTGGCCAACATTGCTCAACAGTTTTCAACATTGCTGAACATTGGCCAATATTGCTCAACATTGCCCAAAGTTGTGTCAGTTAGTGTGTACGATTATGTTTACATATACTACGTAGTGGCAAAGCTGTTTAGCACTGCTTTATATTGCTTAACACAAGTCAATCATGCCTCAGGTGGTGCTGCAGGGCTGCCTATGTCAGATGCACATAGTACACTCCCTATACATGTTTGAAAACAGGTAGTGTCAAGTTAGGTATCCCTTTTACTGTATGTGCGGGTCAGGGAGAGGTATCATTTCCAGGGTTCCTACTGAGCCAGTGTATGTGCTATGCGTTGCCTCTTTGCCAAGGCCAAAGCATACTGGGCATGCCTCCTTCTGCCTGCTGGGGCAGGCTCAGATTGTTCCTGCTCTGAGTCACGCTCCACCTGTGATGGCCTTGGCAATGGTGGGGGGCTGTTTGGCCTGGGCCTATTGCTGATCCTGCTGCAGCTGTTTTCGCAGGATCATATTATGTAGCATAGCACATACCATGACAATTTGGGTACATGTAGTTGGTGAATACTGCAAGGCTCCACCAGAAGTGTCCAGGCACTGGAACCATGACTTGAGCAGCCCAAACACACGCTCAATTACATTTCATGTTTGTGCATGTGCCTCATTATGGCATTCCTGTTCAGGTGTGTGTACATTTCTGATGGGTGTCATCAGCCACGGCTCCAGTGCATATCCAGCATCCCCCACTAGGTGACCATGAGGGATGTCCCCACTGGCAAATGTCTGGTACAGCTGCATCAGATGCCAGATATGGGAATCGTGATAGCTTCCAGGGCAGCCAGCACACACATTCATTATTATGCCCTGGGCATCACACATGACCTGGCAGTTGATGGAGGGGAAGCCCTTGTGGTTAATGTAGGCCCTACCCCACTCACCAGCTGGTGCTTTGATGCATATGTGCATGCAGTCTATTGCACCCACTACCTCAGGATATTTGCTATTTGCTGGAACAGATGCATATTGCTGGCCAATACCTCATGGGAATTGGGGAAATATACATGATCACCGACATGTGCTGACATGGCATCCAGGAACTGGTGCAGTAACCTGGATGCTGATGCCTGTGATATCCCCATCATATCACCAGTTGGTCTCTGGAAGGTACCTGTTGCTAGTATTCGTAGGCCAACACATACCTTGGTTTCCACTGGAATGGGTTCCCCTCTGTTGGTTCTGTGTGTGAGGTGTGGCCTTCACAGCTCAACAATTTGCTGCATGAGGTCTCTGTCGACTCTATAGCACTCCACTATCTCCAGCTCATGTAGCCCCTGGTAGGTTACCTAGGCCTGTACACTCTTCTCCATCTCCTCACTGGGGGTTGGTCGGCAGCATTCACATTGTCACCACCCTCAGCATGTTGCATATGTTGCCTTATGACAGCAATGGCAGCTCTAACATTTCTTTGTCTCAGTAAAGCCTTTTCAGTATTCACTTCTCTTAGCTTACTGCAGTGCTGCAGTGTCACTGAGGAATACATGGTGAAAAGTTGTTTGCAGAGTTTTAAGTGCTGGGCTTGGCTGGGCTGGTTTACTGCCTGTGTAATTGCCTCATTCTGATTGTTTCCACCTGCTAGCTCTGCTGATTCTCTCTGGTTAACTTCCTACTATTAATTGTGCTTCCTTTTCCCTTTCTGTTTCCTCAGGGGGCAGCGCCATGCACACAAGTGCAAACACACTCAAACACGCTAACATGCGTGCACATAGGCTTAGATGGACTAACACTAGCTAATTCCTACTTAAACCCATGCACACAGGCTTACACGGCCTAACACTTGCTAATTCCTGCTTAAACATGTGCACACAGGTGCAAACACGCTTACACAGCTTTCAACATCCTTACACATGCTTACTCCTGCTTAAATACACACACACAGTCTTACTCGGATATACAGGTGCACACACGCATGCATACACGTGGCAAGCACTTTTACAAGAAACTTTGGTGATATCCACGGCATACACCTTCAATTTCTTGACTTTAGCTAGGATACCTGGTGACACACCTCTTCCAGTGATGGGCAACTGACAGCAGACACATGCCACTCTGCTCCAATGAGCTTAAATTCTTTCATACATACCCCCTCGTGATGTCACCTATCTTCTACTCTGTTGCTCCCCGTTATCCTAGTCTTACACTCCACTGACTGTGCTCATTTGCTATGTAGACTTGGGAGTCACTATCCTTACCCTCATTTGCATAGGATTGCCTACTAATGCTTAGTTACATCTCTTAGACCGGGTTCCCCCCTTAGCAACCTCTACTTGGTAGCCATGTTGTCTTCAGCCTGCCATTCACTTGCATTGTATGATATGATATCCTATACATTCCTTATTTGTGCCTTTTCATTTTTTTGTTTTGTGGTTTTTAGAGCACAGCACATTTGTGCAGCACTGTGCTATGCTTAAACCTCGGAGATCGGGGGAAAAAAATGTATTTTTATTTTCATATTGCATCAGGAAACATTGCCAATGGCCGTATATTTGGCCATTGGCATGCTTCCTCAACTGGATGCAAACTTTATTTGGAGCTGTCACAGCTCCGTTTTACTATTTGCAGAACGGTACTCAGTTGTCAACTGAGTACATTTTTGCAAATAACACTGCTCTTACTCGGACAGGTTCAGGTTTCCTGAATCGCAAATTTACTTAATTTGCATGCCTTTCGGCTGCAATTGAGGTAATTTGCATATCCGAGCCCTGTCCGTGTAAGAGCCATTTTAGGAGCTCTCTTGCACGACCCTGCCGGCTGTTCCTGGATTGCTCATCAGACATGTTGGCTGCATGGATTCTTACTCTACTCTTAGACTCTGTGCAAGCCTTCATGAATCCGGCCCATGGTTTTTACATGTGACAGTTTCACTTAGCTATATTTAATCACGCACTGTGTCTGAGTTCTTTTCTTTCTTTTACATTAGGGTTGCTGGTCCTTTTAGTGTTTGTCTGCTCTCTTTTGTGACATTGCTTCCTGTGTCTTGCTTCTCAGCCTTGATTTCCCAACCTGTCACATATTTTTCTTCCTCTCCCTGGTTCCGTACCTTACTTATTCTTACCTTGGCATTTCTTTTTCTGTAAATGCGCACTAACTGTAATACAGATTTGTTCCTAGGTTTCCTGTTCTGCATTGTATTTTTGTACAGTTCTTGTATCTAATCTTTGTCTGACTGCAGTTGATCAGTCTTTCTGTCTGTCTCTCTTTGCACTATACCTGCTGTTTCAGGACTCTCCCTGTAGCAGTTATTTGCATTGTAATTTTGCACATTATACAATGCCCCAGCAGTCCACCTTCTGTTAAGCCTCCTGTATTGCTGCTAGAGCCTACCCCCACTTTATGTGTTTTTTTCCAGGTTCCGTTAAGCCTCCTGTATTGCTGCTAGTGCCTACCCCTACTTTATGTGGTTTTCCCAGGTTCCGTTAAGCCTCCTGTATTGCTGCTAGAGCCTATCCCCACTTTATGTGTTTTTTCCAGGTTCCGTTAAGCCTCCTGTATTGCTGCTAGTGCCTACCCCTACTTTATGTGGTTTTCCCAGGTTCCATTAAGCCTCCTGTATTGCTGCTAGAGCCTACCCCCACTTTATGCGGTTTTCCCAGGTTCCGTTAAGCCTCCTGTATTGCTGCTAGTGCCTACCCCCACTTTATGTGGTTTTCCCAGGTTCCGTTAAGCCTCCTGTATTGCTGCTGGAGCCTACCCCCACTTTATGTGGTTTTCCCAGGTTCCGTTAAGCCTCCTGTATTGCTGCTAGAGCCTACCCCCATTTTATGTGGTTTTCCGTGATGCCTGCTACCACTGCAGAGTGAATTTCTGCTACTTATTCTTTTCTTCCAGCCACAGCTATTACTGGCATCCCACATGGTACAACAAGACTAGTTCCTTGGCAATTCCCTTCACAGTTTTCTATTTCTATCTGCATTTTTGACCACTCAGCTTCTTCTGTAACTCTTCATCCTGACAGCACCAATTGCTACATATTCTTAAATTAATATATGGTGCTTCCAAATAAACTATGATCCTTCTCTCATTTGGTGTTTTACTCTTGTACAGTTTGGCTTACTTTTCCTTGCAATTAATTGACTAAAATCCTTACTTGGTTTGACTGCCATGTTTACTTGGTCTGTTTGATCTGAATGCATGCAGACTGACTGACAAGCTAACAAGTGAGGTGTGGCCAACTTTGTTTGCTTCCCACCTCATCCCAATCTATCCTTCTTTTCACTATATTTATAAGCTATACTTCCTATCCCAAAACCACACCTAATACCATAATTTGTAAAGGTATCAACATGTACAAAATTCACCGACCCTACTAACAAATAGTCATGTCTTGACACATGCAGGCAAAACTACTCCACTCTCACATAGCATTATGTAACCCCTACCTAGCATTACAAAATAATGCACATATACCCATATTCCTCCCACAAAACACTGCAAATTCACAATATTTTTTACCTACCATCCATAGTATACAACAAAGAACATTCTCTTTCCTGTTATATTTTTACTACACTCCATTTGCCACAAAAACATATATCCATATCATTTCCATAAAACTTTCAAAAAATATCTCCTAACTACTGCAAGTTTCTCCTTCATTCCACTTTAACCAAGCAAGCCATAATACTTTGTCAATAATATGAAAATAAAACACATAATGTTGTTCAGCAACTACTCCATTATGCCACAATAGCATTACTACTACTAATGCCGGTACTATTTTTTACCCATTTAATTAATCAAATATCTTCATATTTAATAATACAAACCATCTATACACACAACTTTCACAGTCAGTCATCTAGCAAGCACTGAATTATATCCATCAACACATTCTATCCAGGATCACAAAGGCACCACCCTCTACTAGTCAGTAAGAAAAAGGAACCTTATTACAACATCAATAAAATAAATAATGCCGGCAGAGTAAACACATATATCTCATCATTATATATGGTCTTCTGCTGTGTTCTGGGGTTGTTGAATTTAATCCTGGTCCTTAAACCACAGCTACCCCTAGCCTTGTAATTCTGTTTATCCCTGTACACATAAAATGACTACAACTTTTTCATGAGAGTAAATGAATTGTATGCAATAACATCTCCAAACTCTAGGTCTACATAGAACAACCTACTAGTTACATACCAGACACACTTGCAGTTATAGAAGACTGGTTAAACTCATGCATGCCAGATACTGAGTTAGGTACTATTTTCATAATTAATATATATATATATATATATATATATATATATATATATATATATATATATATATATATATCCTCAGCACTCCATCAACCTCAACACTGTACTATTAAAGGCCTAGAACATATGTTAGTCAGGATCAAGACATCAAGAATAAGTGTTTATATGTTAGATGTATTAATTAATAGTGAAAGCTTACCAAAAAGCACCCCCACAATGAAAAATATTACTGCCATAAACTGGAACAAACTCCCAGCAGAAGTCATGCTGAGAGAACTCCCATCATTCATTTCAACCACAAAAAGTTCAACCATACATGCAGCTGTTAATTTATTCATTAATATTCTGTTACTCTTTCTTCATTTGTTTACCTGTCAGGAAAATTAGAATAAAAAGTACATAATTTTCCTTGATAATCCAACTACTCTAGAACTAAGAAAATGAAATGAAAAGCCTTGAAAGGCTACAAAACTAAAGTCAAAGTTCAGACTCCTAGGTTCAATCCCCCTACAAAGGTCAGAATTTTCCTTTCATGTTCTGCTGTTCTCACCAAATGCAAATACATTTACTTTCAGTGAAGCTGGGTACCATGTCCTTTAGAAATAGTTTTCCATTTTACCCACTGATGCAGCAAACATTACAAAGATTATTCTCGATGTAAAATTACAGATTTGAAATCTAAATATACTGTTCCTTTTAAGTGGCTTAAATCATACTAAATCTGTTTTGAAAAATAATAATACATTTAATAACTCTTCCTTTCCACCTGTATTAACAGGTTTTGAATGACTGTGTGAAACTGACATTAGGATGATTCTTGCACATTCTCCCAAAAAATAAGTGTATAACTTAAACAATGATAAGTAAAATACGTTCACTTCCTTTAAAATAAGATAGTCCACTTCATGAAACATGACAAAAGCAGCAGCATGACTATAGTGACTATTAATGTATATAATGGGCAGGTTTTATGCATGTTGAGTGAGAATGAATTTTAGGAAGCTATGCTCAGGAGAGAAACGCATTTAGCTTATGAACAAGTGACTCTTGAATTGTTATATGTCTTACTTAATAATTTAATTGAAGTGGATGTTTTTCATTTTTTGCACACTCCTGCACCAAAAACAAACATTTTTTGGGTGAACCTAACATTCAGAAGGACCCTGTTGATCCTCCATTGAGACCAATTGCTTTCTTCTGTGATGACCAAAATAAAGTGCATCTCTCTCTCTCTCTCTCTATATATATATATATATATATATATATAGATATATATATATATATATATATATATATATATAGTTACTCAAAGTACTTTATTGAGGACTTTTGAGATTTCCTGGGGAAACCTAAAGAGTTAAAAAATGGATAATGTGAAAGGTGGTTTGTTATTATCATTATTATTATTATTATTATTATTATAGCCAATGTGACATTGCAGTATATGGCTTTACCTCACAGAATTGGAGTTGAGTTTTGGAGAAGATTTTAACCAATTGCAACTATTTTTACAAATGAATACTTTAGTATATGGTATTTGTTATTTGAAAGTGTGGTTGGCAATATATATTTTTTTATTTTCACTTATTTCATCATATTAGAGGCATAGCTATGGGGCTGTTTTTGCCATCACCTTTGCTAACTTGCTATTGAATCAGTAGGAAAGGAGCTTATTATATAAATGTGCATTTTTAAAGACATTTTACAGTGTAGTCATTTTTTGATTTGCTTATTCTTTGTGATGAAATATAATACAGAAAATATTAATTTATCTGAAAATGAGATTACCTTACTTTCAAGATAAGTTCTGTAGCCATTAACTATTTTAGATGTTACATCATTGTATTGTAAGGAAGAAGTTGTTTTAGGTCCAAATTTTAATGAAAGCCTGGGTTGGAAAGCAATTATATTAATTTCAGCAGTACACTTCCTGAGCACTAAAATCAGACTATCAGCTTGTCCTGATTAATTTCCTTGGAAACCTCTTTATTTATTTATTTTCTGACAGTGTAAAAGGTTGGAATTATCTTTTTACTGAAAAAGGTTATGCTGTGGAACTTATATGTGGCATTTTACATGAAGTAGTCACCAAACAAAATGGTCTGTACAAAACAATATTGCATGATGATTTTTATAGCACCCAGTCTCATTCAACTCTGGAAGTTGAACAGGGTACATCAAATTTATTACAAAAAATGTTCTTTTGTGATGTTTAGTTTATATAATGATAATACTATGACTGTTTTAAAGATAACTGTAAAAATGTTTTAGGTTATCCTGCATTAATACTGTAACTTGGTAACACACCTGGATTTATAGGCAGAATATGACATGACTGACAGACCGCAATGCGTTGCCAAAGATGGCCTGCATCTGTCATCCCTGGGCTTCCAGATACTGGCCAAGACTCATGCCACCTCTATAGTGCTTTTTTAGGTGGTGTTCTAAAGACCAAATTACTACAGTAACAGCTACAAACAAATGTAATCTTAGGGTCATGCTGCTCAACGCTAGAAGTCTAAATCTCAAAATGTACTCACTTGAAGCACTCCTTAAAATGGAGAACATTGACATTTCTGCTGTAACAGAGACCTGGTTCAAGGCAGCAGAAAGCTCCCCTGCACTACCAGGTTATAACACATTTCAGACCTTTCGGCCCCAGAACTTGGACCTACGCTCCAAAGGCAGTGGTGTTTCCATATTCATAAAGGATGTGCACACCTCCAGACTGGTAGCTCAACATAATGCATCAGAGATACTTTAGGTGCAGCTAACATTGGGTAAGACAGCGATTCAGGTCATAGCCTGTTATAAGTCCTCAACCATGTCCCAAGACTCACCCTCCACATTCCTAAGCTCCCTGGAGAATATTAGGGTCCAACCTAACACTCTCATACTGGGCGACTTCAACTACCCCTCCATTAACTGGGAAAAATACTCATGTACCAATATACTTGTCCACCGTTTCCTGGAATTCATCACTTCCAGTGCCCTGGACCAGCTTGTTCTTACCCCCACTAGAGGTAGCAACATCCTTGATCTGGTCATTACTAACATGGGTGACCATTGCTCTACACCAATAGTCATCTTCTCCCTGGTTAGATCCGACCACAAACTAATCACCTTGGAAATCCACATCCCTCCCACCCCACCAGCAAAGGTTAAAAACTTCTCCAAAGCAAACTTTGGACTCCTAAAAACAGAGGTGGCTAACTTCATGGCACCCATGCAAATGGAGAATAGTTGCATGACCACCGAACCATACACCGATGCACTGTACGAACACGTACACAAATGCATGGATCTCGCCATACCCAATAGAACCAAGATGCTCTCCCCCCAAAAAAGGAAGTCAATCTGGTGGTCCCCTGCCATAAACAAACTCTACAACAGAAGGAGGAAACTGATGTGGAATAAGGTGAAGTCCCAGGACTGGAAAAACTCCCTTATCAGCCTCAACAAAAAGTTGAGATCTCTCATCAAATCCTCTAAAGCTAACTATGTATACAGAATTGCAACAGATAGTAAAGACAGCCACATGGCCTTCTATAGTTATATAAAGAATTTCCACAGAAATACCCAGATTTGCTCTGAGCTACTGCACAATGATACCTCCTATACCGAGCCAACAGATTTTGCCAATATACTGGCTGACAGATTCAGTGCCATCTTCACCCCTCCCCCACAAAGGACCAATCACAATACCAGTAGATTACCAGGCACCCAGTATTACTGCTGCAAAGATTAAAAAAACACTGTCTAATGCCAAGATTACAGCTTCTATGGGACCTGACAATATCCCCGGCTGTGTTCTACATGAACTGCAGAGTGAACTGGCACCTCACCTGTGTGACCTGTTCAATCATAGCTTCACCTCAACCTTTGTCCCTACTGAATGATGCACTGCTATAGTCCTCCCTCTTCACAAAGGAGGAGTGACTACAGACCTTGGCAACTATTGCCCCATTAGCCTGACAAGTCTGATATTTAATGCTATGGAGCGCATCATCATGAACCTAATAAACAAGGATATAGGGAATCTCCAAGCTCTGAATCCCACACAGTTTGGTTTTGTGAAGGATAGATCAAGCCTGCTCAACTTGGTCGACTTCTTTGAGTCAGTCACCAGAGCTGTGGATGAAGGCAAGGTGGTTAATACAGCCTACCTTGATCTGACCAAGGCATTTGAGACCATCCCCCACTCAGGAACCATAAAAAAACTCACTAAGCTAGACATCAACCCCTATATCATTAGGTGAGTTACAAACTGGCTCACAGCTAGAACCTACAGTGTGAAAGTAGCTGACTCCAAGTCAGACTGCTGACCAGTCATGAGTGGAGTCCCACAGGGGTTGGTCTTGGGTCCTCTCCTGTTTGGTATCTACTTCTCTGAAGTCCAGGCCAACACAAAGGGTCTCTAGCTGACAAAGTTTGCAGACATTTACAAGTTGGGAGCTATTATTAACTCCCCAAGTGATACTGACATCCTACAGAAAGGACTCACCGAGACCAATGACTGATGTCAGAATCATGACCTTAAGCTCAATGCCAAAAAATGTGTCATCATCCCCTTTGGGAAAAACTAATTTCCAATGAATTAGCACATTGATGGTAGTCCAACAAACACAGAAAGTGTTATAAGAGATCTGGGAACACAGTTTGACATCAACCTCTCTTTTAGCCACCACATTGCCACTGTGGTCAGAAAGTCCTTCTATGTGGCACATCTCATTACTAAAGGTTTTGCATCCAGGAAGAAATAGGTCATTGTCTCCCTCTACTCTTCCCTCATTAGGCCAGTTATTAAGTACAATGCCCCATTTGGCATTTACCTCACTAGACACCTGCAACAACTGGAGAGGCCACAAAAGTACATCACAAAGAGGATCCTAGGCCTTAAACACTTGTCCTATATGGACAGACTCAAAAAACTCCAACTATTATCTGTCTCATATTGCCTACTTAGAGGTGATCTCTGCTTTACTTACAAAGCCATGTCTGACCCAGCTCTGTTAGAAATGCTATATCTAAAGAAATCCGAATCCCTCCACACCACATGCTCCAGAGACCTCAACCTCATTACTACAATCAACAGAACGTGCTGGAGGGATAGGTTCATAACCCAGAGACTGCCCATGCTATGGAATAGACTTCCTGTACATGTCAAACAGAACACCTCACAGGCCCTCTTCAAGAGAAATTTTGATGAGTGGATGAGAAATAGAAAATTCACCCCGGGAATCACTCCAGTGGCTCTACTCGACAGATGCACTGGGAACTAAGGTCAAGTGCCACGATGCCAGGGTAATCCTATGGGCTAGGCTTGTAAAAGCTCCAGGGCCATTAGCCTAGTACACACCTATGAACCTGTGAACAATCGTAAAGAATAAGTGGAACATCATAATCAGAAGGACTGTATAGTTAGAGAAACATGAGAGGGGGGTGAAGATGGGATAAACTCATGTAAGGCATATAAAGTGTCATTTTATTGATAGAGGTGCAAATCTGTGTTTATCAGTTGCTGGATACAGTGCTGTATTTTCTTGTAACAGTATACAGGTAGTACAGCATGCTTTCTGCATCCATTTCATAGGTTCATAGGTTCATAGGTTTATACTAGGCTATCTGCCCTAAGGCATTTATAAGCCTAGCCCAAAGTTTTGTGGCTTACACCACCCCTTATATGAAAAAATACTGTGCCCATTAGTTTGTTGTGCCTCTGTCCAGCAGTGACACAGAGATTATTCCCAGGGTAAACCTACGATCTCCCATCCACAGGTCAAGATTTCTCTTGAACAGAGCCAGCGAGGTGCTCTGCCTCACATGGACCGGGATTTTATTCCACAGCATAGGGAGTATCTGAGTGATAAATCTATCCCTCCAGCATGTCCTATTTATATCCGTGCTAAGGTTTAAGTCGCTTGCTCTAGTGGTTTTGGTGGATTTGGATTTTTTGAGGTGGAGCATGTCCATTAATTCCGGGTTGGACATGGCCTTGTATGTCAGGCACATGTCACCTCTGAGCAGACGGTATGCGACTGAATAGAGCTGGAGTTTCTTCAATCTGGCAGCATATGACAGATTTTGGAGTCCCTTTATCCTTTTGGTGAGGAACTTTTGGGGTCTCTCCAATTGCTGCAGATGTCGGGTGAGATACATCCCGAATGGGGCATTGTACTCGATACTTGGTCTGATAAGTGAAGAGCACAGGGGAACAATGACCTCACTAGATCTGGATGTGAATCCCTTCATGATCAGGTGGGCAATGTAGAAGGTATTTCTAACCACTTTAGCAACGTGAGTGTCAAAAGAAAGGCCACTGTCAACCTGGGTCCCCAGGTCCCTGATAACCTCTTCTGTGCTTAGTGGATTGCCACCTATATGGTAGCTTGGGGTTACCTTGTTTTTCCCAAAGGGTATGACTAAACATTTTTTGGCGTTTAACTTCAGTGTATTTTATGTTGGCAAGACCAAGAGAAGCTAATCTATGAGGCTTAATGAACATCATTATGTCTTTAAGGTAAAGAACAAGAATAATGCCTTCTATAAAAATTCCACAAAATGCAATAAAATTAAATATTATTCCTCTTTGATTTGGATACTATAATTCATAATGGAATGGCTAAGACTTACAAAATCACTTGGAGGTCTTAGTGTATACTGGCTCATTAAATAAAGTGCAAACAAACTACCTGATTTAAGTAATTTTTTATATAATTTTTTTTATCACAGACTGTTACAAAATTGTTGTGTCTTTCGGCTTTTCCCGGTTAGGGGTCGCCACAGCGGAACTCTGGTCCGCTAATGATTGTTAGTTGATTTTTACATGCCGAGTTACCAGCCCTGATGCACAACCTTCAACGAAGGTACGCCCATTCACGCATGTCTCCACGCAGAAGATGCTCTAGGTGAGAATCGAACCGGACAGCGTCTGACTGTGAGGCGACAATGCAATAAATAACTAATTTCTTTGTTTTTGAAAATAAATATATTAATGTTTTGATATATTTGGTATAATGCATTTTGCTATTTTGTTATGCTTGTGCTTGGTTACTTATGTCATATGGTCTTAATGGTTACTATATGTCTTAATGGTTACTATACTTAATTGTTTAGCTTTAGTAGATTGCATTCAGTTCTGATAAAGCCCTGTGTCATTACAGATAAAAATGCTTAACTGTATATAAATAAATTATTTTCCTAGTTTTTACTGGTTTGCTGTCTTCTTACCAGTTGCTTTTGTTACATTACTTTAGAAGGCGCGTAACAAGGTCATAGTTTTCCTAATTTCTGAGTGTAATCACAGCATTCCATACACTACATAATTGTTAATTCCACATGTATCTTTATTTCAGAAATGGTAAAGATAATTTAAAACACATTAGTTACACTTAATTTAATTACTGGTTACTGAATCATTTAAAGAAAGTGTCAACTGTCGCATGATAGACAGGGAAAACAAAAGTGAAACAATATATGTATTTAAATAATTTCAAAACATAAATTAACTAAATATGACTAATAATAACTAAATATGACTGACTAAATTCTAAACCTTTAGAACCCAAAATCTACTTCATATTTACATCCACTGATCTATTTCTCCTTCTCACTATCTATATATATTAAAAAAAAAAAAAAAAAAAAAAAAAGTGTGTTTTTTTATATATATTCTTTGCACATGTTATACAACTAGATGTACTTACATAACTGCTATTTTCTTCTTACTTTCCTTTATCGTCAATTACTGGACATTATGCTAGTATTCTCTCAGAATGTCACTTGTAACAATATTTTAATATTTTTACCATTTATGTTCTACTTACTGCATTTTTTACACTTTATAACTTATGTCACCAGTTATAATGTTTTCCTTTACTCTGTTATTTTCATGCATTTCTTTAATGTAAATTCATTTTAACTTTGGAGCTTATCTCCCCGGGCCTCTACTGAAAATGGACATATATCCAGCTAGACTAGACCGCTCAACAAATGTAAAATAAAATAAATAAAATAAATAAAAATAAATATGGGTGGGTATTGGGCTTTGCCTTCAGGTGTTTTTGTTTACCGAAGTATGCAGATATCTTAGTCACAAATGCACAATACTTATTTGCTGATTCACAATGCAAATTTCCTATTACCTATTCAATCTACTTTCCATCTTGTTGAAATGCTGAGATTCATTCAGTCATTCATTATCCATTTACATGCTTAATCCACTTCAGTGTTTCAGGGCAGCAGGAGCCTGTCCCAGCAGCTAATGAATGAAAGGCAGATAAAAATATTCCTGAAGGAGCAAACAAGCACACACACATACACACAGGTACATACAAACATATACAAACCAACAAAAACATACGCACATGCACAAGCTCATACACACATGCACACACACATATAGGCAAAGGGGAGGAATGACAACTTACTGATATGTAGAAGCCAGCAAAATGAGAACTAAGGAAAAATATGCTGCAAGGGACAAACCAAACTGAACAACAATGTACAGTGAGACAACAGCAGTAAATATTACACTACTCAGCTGCCTACCTATTGAAATGTTTTCTGTTATTTATTTATTGATTGATTGATTGATTGATTGATTGATTGATTGATTGATTGATTGATCACTTTTGTTTGTTTACTAGGATGGTATGTCTGCATGTAAAAGACCCCTTTTTGGGGAGACCCAAGGAGAAAAGCTCCACAGAAGAAAAATACAAACAATTTGAAAAAATACAATTATCACAATTTTGTTAAAACTTAAAAAAAATAAATAAATTCAATATGATGAAAAGTTTAATAGGATATAAAAGTGCTAGGCTATTTTAAAACAATGTTCAAAGGAAAAGAAAGATAATAATGGTTTGTAGCAGAGTTATTGAAGATGAAAAGGGTAAGGTAACCACAGATGGATCAATGGATAGATATAAGCTATTCAATGAAAAAAGAGTTTGTTACAACAATGGATAAATGATGAGCAATGGACAGTTCATTTTTGGCGTAAGTTCCCAGATCCATAAATATGAGATCAATTTTTAGAGGGGTGCTTTCAATATGATAGTTACAAGGGGAATCATGCTTGCCAAAGGATATGGTTACAATCTTCCTGGCATTTAGTTGTAGTCTATAGTACTGAGATTTGCTATTTGTTTGGGGACAGACCCTCATGTAGGATCTTGGAGTCCTATGGGAAGTTTATGATGGGGCCAAGTTTGCTGTCAATCTACAGACTTCATCAGCTACAAAACCATAATATTAGCTTTGACCTCTGCAGCAAATTCCATAGAGGAGTGGCTCAAGGACTGAACCATTGGATACACTACTAGTGACAGGTCTTTTGAAGGAGGTATAGCTGCCCACTCTCACTTCTTGAAATCTACTTGTGAGTAAGTTTGCTCTCTAAGTTACATTGGGTTTGGCATTTAGCTGGGACAGTTAGTTTACAATCTCAGTGTAGGACAACATCAAACTCCTTTGGGAAGTTTTAGTATCCAGTGTGCACTGTTTTGCCCTCATCCATTGCTTTAGTAATTCTTACAAAGAAGATGCCCATGTAAAATAAACAGAACCTGCCCTTGACGAATCCAAA
>NC_056730.1:215656255-215725052 GCF_019279795.1 Protopterus annectens
GCTGGTGCTCTCCTACCCTCAGGGAGTTGTGATGGAGGTGGGGATTTTGTCACCCACCATAAGATGCCAGTCTTGGTGCACAGGGTCATGCACAGAACCATTGGTGCATGCCTATGCCAAGTGGAGAAGATGCTGTCTATTATGGTTCATAGAAAAGATATCAAACACTCCAACAGCCAGCATAGTAAGGGGGCAGAGATAAAAGTTCTGCAGGTGAGGACTAGATTCTCACTATCCCCATTTTTGATGGGCATGGGTATTCAATGCCCTCCTCCCTATCCCCAGTCATGGTTTCCTCAAACTGTTGTGTCCCTCACCATCCCTGTGTTTTGTCTTGTTTGTCCTGATTGTCTGCATCTGCTTCCTTATCTACCCTACTTGCCTGACATAGAAATACCTACATTCCTTACCCAACATTCCTCTCTTACCAAAGTAAAAAAATAAAAAGAGGGCACCTGTCCCACAACAAAAATATCATGCTATATATAGCTCTCCACTTCACACAGGTGTCTTTTCAACACACTTGATTTTGTTCAACTGGCTATACATAATGATTGCATTGTTGTCATGTCTTTGTTGAGATGTCAGTCCAAATTCAGCTAATATTCTATACATATCTTCATTTTACACTGTTGAAGAAGTGTATAACTATGGTTGTTTCCTACATCCCTCATGCACATTCCTATATTACTTTCCCTTTGTTCTTCCTCCTGCCTTCTACCCATTTCACCACTTTCTGTCTACCCTGTCTACCCCATTTTAACACCTTTAATCTGGTCAAAAATTAGAATCACCATAAGGGAAAACAACCCAGTGAAGCCCTTTACCTTTTGTCCTCTGTGTTTATGCAGAGTTTTGGCATCTTACAACAATGCTGAGTGATGGTCAACAGCTCTTCAATAGTGTGGCATAATTCTGCTTAAATGCACTGTGATACAGAAACACACAGTTACAATAGCTTTAAGAATGATTTAATTGCATTCTAAATATATATTTAAAAGTATTAGTTACATCTGGATTTTGACCCTGTATCATCTGAGGTCAAAAGAAATATCTCAGTGCACTTACACCTGCCGACACAGTGTCAGCTAAGCAGCAGGTATTCTTCTTACATTCAGTACTATCCACAGTGCTGACTGCCATACCGGTCTGCTTAACATGTTTGCTTGGAGTAAAGTAAGCCAATAGAACTATCATGAGCTCATCCTTGAAGCTGAGACCCACATTTGCTCATCATTTTACTATGCACAAATGGGTAAAGAGTATTAATTTGTATTTTGTATGCCCAAACACTTTGCCATTGATCTTGCAAACCATCTCTCAACAGTGTGCTATGGAAAGTGCACATTGGCATATATTACTTATATTTATTGCCCATTTAGTCTTCATCCCATGAACTTACATGTGAAAGCACAACCAAAGGAAAGGCAGTTTTTAAAAAAAAAAGACATGTTTACACTGTAGCCATGTGTGACCTGCACCCATGCACTTGAAACTTGGTCTCTCAGTACTTGTTCCCAAATATATCAACTACGCTACAGAAATAAATAAAAATGACTTCTTATATACCATGCACATCTTTATAATGACAATGCACATTCAGATTGTTTAGTACATGTAGTAATGTGGACAGCTCTTTGCATATAATTTGTAAAGCTGTCTCATAAAGTATATCTGCACATTAGAAACAGAACAGCAAATAATACTCTTTGCATACTCATCAATCTGGTAACATTCATAACTTTAACATCTTTACAGTCATACATGGTTAGCCATCCATTTCATACAAACCTCCTAACATATTCTCTCAAACATCCAATAATGATGTCATCCACTATAAATTGTACAACAGCATTGTAAAAAATCTAACTTGTGTAATGGCAATTTTGTTAACTACTGAGTTCTCTAGCTAATGTGCTTAGGTAAGGGTTTTAATATCACTGCAGTCAACTGGTGTGTGTGTGTGTGTGTGTGTGTGTGTGTGTGTGTGTGTGTGTGTGTGTGTGTGTGTGTGTGTGTGTGTGTGTGTGTGTGTGTGTGTGTGTGTGTGTATGTGTGTGTGTGTGTGTGTGTGTGTGTGTGTGTGTGTGTGTGTGTGTGTGTGTGTGTGTGCGTGTGTGTCTAGTCAGAAGAGCATAACTGCTTATCCATCAGTCATCAGTTTAATCCCATGAAGTACCAATATTTTGACAGTTGTACATGCCTGGACATCTATTTAATTCAGATCTGACAATATCTTGTCTCAAATATCCAATGATGATGTCATCCAGTATAAATTGTCCTGCAGCATTATAAAAGCCAGACTTGTGCTTTGGCACTTGCGTTACATGCTGAATTTTATAGTTGGTGTACCTAGTTAGGTAGGGGTTCTGTTCTCCCTGCAATTATCTGGTGTGTGTGTGTGTGTGTGTGTGTGTGTGTGTGTGTGTGTGTGTGTGTGTGTGTTTGTTCATTTGGCTGATATTCAAGAGACCATGTTACACCGGCATGTGGGACACTGCTCTTACCATCCTCTTCTCACCAGACACTGCTGATGTCATCGCTTATAAAGTGTTGTCTGACACTGTACCAGCCAGACTTGTGCTGTATTAAGTACTGTGGTTTAAAAATATTTAGGTAAGGGTTCAATTCTCAGTGCAGTCAACAATCACTATGGTGCCAATTTTAGAACAATGTACGAGACCACAAATATGTCAAACCCTAATCTGAACATCTCATTGTAGCATAAAATGATGATGTTATCCTGTGTAATATGCACTCTGACAGTATTCAAGACAAACCTGTGCTGTGGCAGTAACATTAACTACCGTGTATCCAAGCTACCTTACCTACACATATAGCAGTTCTAATCAGACAGCAGGCAACTTGTGTGTCTATACATACACCTCTCACTTCTGAGATAAATTAAACAGGGATTTGACTTTACATCCTTGTCCTACACTCCTCTCAACATATTCTTTTCAGAACACAATGATGCTGTCATACTCCATAAAGTGCAACATTACAGTGTTACACTCAGACATATGTGAAGTTGCTACTGTGACATTATGTAACATTCATCTCTTATATATACACAGGTGTAAGGTTCAAATAAGGCCCACTATAATGTTGTGTGTGTGTGTTTGTGGGTACATTATGGTCATGATCTGATCTTTGGAATTGCTCTTAATTCCACTGCTACTCAGGGAACCTTTCATGTAACACCATGCATCCATCATCCTCCTTTTTCCTCTGGGCACATGACATCCTTCCTGCAGAGGAATGGAGGATGTCCTCATGTCAAATATGCATCTACAAGCCATTTCCAGACCACTACATGTGTGATTGCTATTACAGTGGCAGGATGTAATGCAATTTAACACATATACACATATGCACAATAGTCCTACAATCTTCCATCATATAGGTATAGGGAATATTTTCTTGGTATAATAATAGCTAATATTTCATATGATGTTGGCCATAAGCCTAATAATGTCCTATGACCATATGAACAGTCCTCACATTAATGTTGCAGATATTGACGTACTATATTGAGGTGAGGATGTATAGTAATTCTACAAGAGGGTCTTACAGTCTGTGATATAACCTAATGCACTGATGGCTAATGCTGCCTTTGCTGTACATGCTGCTTCTATAACAACTGTAATAATATGCCTACCGAGAACCGCTGACTTGGTATGATACACTTTGATGTACATTATTTGGCATATTAGGACACGTTGTCATAGAGCAGATCAATCTTCTACAGAGTTCAAATTCTGCTATAACAGTGACACTTGCAGTATAGCACAGGTGTGCATGTATTTACATACCATCATTAAATGTTCTGTGACAGACATCAATATTAACTCATTGATTACATGGTCAGATAAGTCTTGCTTCATTCAAATTTTGTTATACTTTGATATACACAATTTATCACCTGCTTTGAAGCAATTGCAACCTTGTGGAATTCATAGTATGTGCATTTGTGTTGCTATACCCAAGCATTATTGAGGTGGTCAGCAGCACCATCGTGTGTCTATTAGCATTTATGACATCAGCCTGCTGAAACACAGCTTGACCATGAAACCATATAAGCGTACATTATGCAAGTGATGTAAGTATGTGACATTGGTACAGTTGTATGACTGTTTGCATAGCAACAGTGTGTAGAATGTGGTGAATGACCAAGGTTGTATTTGAAGGCCTTTTCACAAATCATTTACTCCAACACATATGAAATGTTAAGTATACTACACAACTAAGCACAGATCTGTGTGTGGATGCTGTCAGACATACCCAATTACAGGTAATAGACAATTTGCTAGCTGGCACTTTGTCTCACACATCACCCCCTGTCATCACTGGCTATCAGCCAAAGTATACATGCAAACATCATTCAGTTTTTTTTTCTAGGAGAGCAGCTCATCTGTGCTCTCTTAATGGCTAAAAACACAAATTCAATATTCCCTCACAACATCATAGATTGCCTATAGAGTTTCTTAAAACTTTACCTACCAGACACAGTATGATTCATACTTCAACACAGCCTCTAGACAGCCTATGTTCCCACAGAAGGGTGTACAGCAACATGCATACTTCTGACTCTGGGTGAACATTGCGTCTATGTTATAACAGCGAACGATCAAAAGATTGAATGCTGTTATATTGAACCCAAAACAGCGAAAATGTAAATGAGCAAACTATCAGAAAAGCGATTTTTTCCCAGGGAAAAAAATCGCTGATCCCAAAAAAAAAAAAAAAAACACACTAAACACTATTTTGTGCCGCCCACCCCCCCCCTACTTAAATATACCAACTCAGATATCGCACTACAGTGCCAAAAATGGCAAAGTGACAGAAGCAGCCAAGCGACTTCTTTCCCAGGGAAAGAATTTGCTTAAAAGCTGCTTTGTCATTTTGTGTTTTCGACATTTGCAGTTCGACCAAGACGCATTTCACAGAATATGTCTTCGGTCTTCTGACAGGAACCTGTGACCATCACCTGATGCATGGAGTTATAAACCCATCCTGACTCTCTGAATCTGTGAGGTATGCCAAAGTGTTATCATGGACCTTCTGTAAAAGGACATGGGTAATATCCTGACTGTGCACCAAACCCACTTTTGATTTTTTAAGGCTACATCATGTCTGTTACACCTGTTCACTGTCTTCAAGAAGGTTACCAAGGGCATGCATGATGACAAAACTATCATCGTGTGTAAGTTGGCATGGCCAAGTCATTTGACATGCCCTCATCTGCTGTACATTACCATGTTTCCCCTGTCTCTTCACCTGTGCTCATTCCTACAATTCATCTGTGTGTCCCTTTATAATACACACATTTCCCCTGATTATTTATTTACAATGCAGTCTATGTAGCCTTACTGATCATTTACACAACTTTATTCACGATGTCTGAGACAGATCTCCAGAATACTCTGCACTGTATACACTTTCATGTAATTTGTTGGAACTATATAGACTGCTTTATTAATAATTCTAGTAATCACTGTGGCATTCTGCACAATCCCACATACCTAGTTTGCCAGCAGGTAAACAGGTATACATGTGTGCTACTGTCTGTGTTGCTTTACATGATTTCCTGGCTGGCAATACTGTTGCTGGCCACAAAACCATACTTGTTTACATATAAATGTGATGCATATCATGCATATGTAATTAGCACTGCTGCTCACCATGTAAACACGTGAATTCTATGTAACCTTTGTGCATACACACACACACACACACACACACACACACACACACACACACACACACACACACATGAATGCATATATATCAGTATATCTATATCTATATATATTTATATATATATATATATATATATATATATATATATATGGGTCTATCTTAGTACATCGACATTTCACAATACCGAAAACGGATTCACCGACACCATAATATCGAAAGTCACGTTACCGACGCCAGAAGATCGACAAGGCAGAAGACCGATGGAGGAAGACACCGACGCTGAGAAGCTGCGATGGGGAAAGGATATGTAAGTCTGCGGTAGTGACGGACGATAGGGTGCGAGTAAGGTAAGTGTGCGATGCTGGTGTTTAGTAGGGGTAGGGGTGGGATAAGTGAGTTAGGGTTAGGGCGCGGTTTAGGTGAGTGTGCGAGTAAGGTAAGTGTGCGATGTTGGTGTTTTGTAGGGGTAGGGGTGGGATAAGTGAGTTAGGGTTAGGGCGCGGGTTAGGTGAGTGTGCGAGTAAGGTAAGTGTGCGATGTTGGTGTTTTGTAGGGGTAGGGGTGGGTTAAGTGAGTTAGGGTTAGGGCGCGGGTTAGGTGAGTGTGCGATAGTGACGGACCTTAGGGTAAGGGTTTGGGTCAGGGTTGTGGATAGTTGTGTATGTATGGGTTAGTGTTTGTTTGTAAGGATTTTAGTGTGCTTGTGTTGTGTGTGTGAGTGTTGGATAGGGGATGTGTTTTGTTTGTTGGTATGTTGTGTCGGGTGTATGCGATGTCGTGTTTGTGAACTGTCGATCTTCTGGCGTCGGTTAAATGACTTTCGATGTTTTGGTGTCGGTTAATTCGTTTTCGGTATTGTGAAATGTCGATGTACTAAGATAGACCCATATATATATATATATATATATATATGTATTATAGATAGATAGATATATAGATATAGATATCACTGGCCTTCCCAGAGCAACACATCCAGCTAAGATGGGAATGGAGCAAGTGCATCAGGACAGTTCCTGAATAAGAAGCATAAGAAGCTGAATAAATTGCTGTATCAGTTAGAAGCTTTTAGAGGAAAAGACTGGTCAAAGTCCAGCAGTGCAGCATTAAATTTTCAACCATGAATCAAACCTAGATGGTCGTGGTCAGTGTGCATGTATAAGTGTACCCAGTGTTGTGCGTCTCTCTCTCTCTCTCTCTATATATATATATATATATATATATATATATATATATATATATATGTATACATATATAAAATTAATGCTATGTGGTGTGGATATGGTTACATAATTAGTCAAATATGTTATATTAACATGTAGACAAGTTTGCTTATAAGGATAGTTCAAGCCATGTTGGATGCAAATGTGATGTGTCACTTCTAACAGACATGGTTCGAGAGAGAAATTGTATTAAATTCACATTATGTGGGAGGAGAGTTTATCTGACTTCTTTTCTGGATAGGGAATGTAAAGAGGTACCAGAACATAAATGAACATTTGTGTAATAAGGTGGCATGCTGGCATGATGAAAAGAATACATATTTCTCTAGAATAACAACTTTTTTTTGTCCTTGGAAAGATACTAACACCAAGAGTACCACTCCTAACCATAACAATATAGCAAAGTCAATTTCATTACTGAGCTACAATTAACATTTAAGATTAGAATTTCATTTTGGTGTGCATTTTGTACCTGAGTGTACAATAGCAATTGTTTGAGAACTTTCCTAAAAATTGTTCAGGGAAAGAACTGAGATATTGCTTGTTAGGTATCATCATGCACACTCACTTCACAGTTCTGATCTGGACTTATCAATAGAATGTTGCATTATAGTTAATGGATTTATAACTTAAGTTGAGGTTAGGAATTCAGAAGATGTTCAGAATATATATGTTACTAATTTCCATTACAGGAGAAGAAAGACTCTTTTTTAGAAAAGTGCATTTTTGTTGTCACTGGAAGGCTGCAATCACAAAATATCTCTATATTTACAATGTCAGCATTGTATGGAGAGCATCCTTAGTGCATTAGATTTTTAAAGTTTCAAATAGCAGTCTAAAGTGCATCTTTTACTCCAGTATCCAAACATAATTCCTTGAAACTCCACTAAAATACTTAAAGTAGACTGATATATAGTCTTTTTTTGCATAGCTGTCAAATGTAAGATTTTATAGCAGTTTGATGGAAATAGTCTGATATATTGCATTTTACACATTTTACAGGTTGAAAATGCTGTGCCTGTCCACAGGAAATCAGAAGTGAGTTGCTAGTACATCATGTATGTGTGTGTGGGGGGGGGGGGGTTAGAAAGGTAGATAGATAGATAGATAGATAGATAGATAGATAGATAGATAGATAGATAGATAGATAGATAGAATGATATAGATAGATATAGATAGATATAGATAGATAGATAGATAGATAGATAGATAGATAGATAGATAGATAGAGAGATATGTGTATAGGGTTCTACTTGAAAAAATCAAATTAACTTAAGATCGAACCTCGGAATGTCAAAACCACAATGTTGCATATTCTAAACACCACAAGTTTAAAAGATCAAGTCCTATAACATCAAATTAGCAGCCAAAAACATTGCAGTAACAAAAAGTTATAAAAGCACCTATAAAATAACAGACCATAACATCGAACATGAAAATGATGAAAACACACTCTTCCTTTGCGCCCTGTGCATTCCATAATTAGTCTCTTTGTACCACCAGCCAGTGACACTTTAAAGTGAAATTCTAGCATATATCACCACAATTGTTTCAAAAAAGTATTTTCAGAATATTCAAACAAAACACTGCTTTCCAACTTATATACACACTAAACTCGCACGTGTGTAAATAACTGTGATGTCCCATAGAAAACATAATGAAAAATAGAAAAGAAACAACAGTAATCAATATTTACAGTGATGTGAGATCATAGTTTCAGTAGACTAGCCACAGCCTTTAAGAAGCTGACAGTATCATAGGTATCTTAACTGCTTAAGACAGTTACAAATTGAGATTGTTGTTGAATAAGCTTTCTTCTTTTTGGTAAAGATGGGCACCCAGCTGCCATACGGAGCCGCAATTCCTCCACCCTGTTCTGTTCCCTGGCTAGTGTAGACATGAGAACAGTCAAATCTTTTGCACAAGCTCCCAACATATATTTCCGTCTATGATGCCAACATTCAATACTATTTTGGGTCCTAGGCAAACACTGCATATTGAGTTGTGACACATTCCAAAACTCCTTAAGAAATAATGGCAGACATTTTACAAAAGCAGTAGTTCTCATAGAAATCTTCCTAGGATTTCCTAATAAATACCAATCAGTGAAGTATTTTAAAAGACCCTGACCTTCAATTGGAAATGACTGCTTTACTATATAAAAGCAGGTATGACTTCATCCTCTTCTAAACAAGCAAGAGCTATCAACATTTGACCGAGTTCTGAAAACTTTGACATTTATTGCACATTGTAGCTAACCCGAGAGTTTGCAGTTTCCTCCATATATTCTGGCTAAAGTGAAACCAGACAACCTTTGGGACAATGCCATTCAGATTAATCCTTACACTTTTAATAGCCACTATTTCATAGTTGCAAAGTATAAATTTGACATTGATATCAAAGTTGTTCTCAGTCATTAAAGATAACATACAGTGCCATATAACATTATAGCTTTTTAAAGATTTCTTTACTAATGAGACAATACAGTAATGACACTGTTCTGGTATAGTTAGCATACTTCACAAATCTATGTAAACTGTAAAGTTGATGACAAATTATTCCTTTAAAATCGAAGGTGACATCCATTAACTATATTGTGCAATGGCTCAAATCATAGAGATTATTCACTGTTGTAATCACCAACACAGTTAAGTCACTAGAGGTGTCTGCATATCGTGTATGAATAAATACACCATGTTTCAAAGGAAAATCTATAACATTTACACTTTGTAAGTTTAGCATAGATTGCCAAGTACACCACTTTGGTGTCTGCAGAATCTATCCACTTGTAATAACACCTTATGGCTAGGAAGATTTGTAACTGTATCTAATGACGTGGAAGACATTACATCATCCACTACTAAACAAGGAGTATTACAAGATAACATTGCCTTTTGATTTAATTCAGAACACATAACATACCTTTGCACTTCGGAGGGATCCCCACACATGCACTACTCTTGCACAACTTCTTTCCATCAGACATTGAAATAGTAATTGCATGACCTTTACACTTAGTTACCAACTTTTGCTTACAGCACCATTACCTTTTTAAATTCACTGTAAGTTCCAAGTTATAAATGTACCCATCAAGGATAAGCGTATCCTTACCCTTCTGTGATTTAGTTAAAGGATACAGGTTTCCTAGTACTCCAGAGCTACAGTCTGTGTTGTCTGCCATGTTTAGAAATCTAAGCCCTACTTCTTAAAATGGTAAACCCTCTTATCTTTTCAGATTACAGCACAGAAGAACAGAGATGTCAATAATGTAGTGCAGGGTTTTCGGCTGCTAATTCAATATTATAGGTCTCGATCTTTTAAACTTGTGACATTTAGAATATTCGACATTGTGGTCTCGACATTCTGAAATTCAATCTTATGGTAATTCAATTTTTCAAGTTGAATCTTGCATAGATAGTAAATTCCACTGTTATTTATTGCTTTCCACAAGTACATGAAAGTGTAAGCCCACAAAGTTTGTATTGCCAATAACTTTCGAATTTACACAGTTAATTCTCACAGCACTTAATATATTGTGCAGAATTGTTGTCTATATAAAGACCAATACTTTCAAGCAGTGCAATGAGCGATGAGAAGAAAATGATCTTCTTCTGCTACAGAAAAGGTACTTCTTTTGTCACTAGACTGATACCATCTAAACATGTTTTTACATCACTGTAGCAAAATTCAGGATTCAACTGTATTCATTTTCTTACATTAGTTTGGCAATCATAGTTGCATTTTGTACCTGAGTATGAAATACATACTGAAATTTCCTTATTATGAAAGTACAGTTGCCTGATTTTTGGGATACAAGGCTTAACATTGCTGCACTACTGAGTGACACTGAAAATGACAATCAGTTATCTACAATTCAAGGATTAGTACTAGAATGTTTGAGATTGTGCCATCTTGGAGATTTCTCTTTTCCCTGACATAGCACAAATCTCATGTGTCACAAAAGGCAGAAACCTCAAAACAGAGAATCACAAATGGCAGAACAAAAAAGAGAAAAATCACAAAACACTGAATGATTCATTACAAATCACAAAACATTGTATATTTCTTTTTCTCTAAAAGGCCTTATATCAGTAAACCCCAGCTACAAATCTGAAATCAAGTGTCATGTTATTAGTAATACTGTTAAAACCCTTCCCCTTTTTAATAATATAACATGTAGGGTTTTGGATAGGAGATTACGATTAACATTAGCAAGAAACAATATGGTGGATTTTATATCTCAGCTGTGATCTTTCATGGCTCAAATTCCTTCACCTTTAAGAAAACAAATGTGGTTAGTGAAACTCAGCAAAGAGCTACATTTAAATCCTTCAGGTCCAAATTGCAGTCTTGGCAGCATTTGCACCTGAGTACCTTACTACAATATCTTATTATGAATTCCCAAAGGGCAATTGGCATATGACCTTTTATACATCAGTAATAAATGCAAAGTTCATGTGGCTTTTATACTCACAGTGTGACATTTTGCAATATACTCAGTTTCCATTGGAGGAGTATATGACTTACTGCCAAGCTAAAGATAGCATTACTGATTCAGAATATATCTTTACTAAGCTGTAACTGCATCATACATAAAACAATCATATGTGTGTACACACAAATATATATATATATATATATATATAGAGAGAGAGAGAGAGAGAGGTGTGTGTGTGTGTGTGTGTGTGTGTGTGTGTGTGTGTGTGTGTGTGTGTGTGTGTGTGTGTGTGTGTGTGTGTGTGTGTGTGTGTGTGTGTGTGTGTGTGTGTGTGTGTGTATGTGTGTGTCTTGTAAGAGTACACTCATCTTTACAGGAGACGTCTTTGTACTCCTGAAAACTGTATACTCATCACTATTTTCAAAAGCTAACTTCTGAAGTCCAGGTAAAAATACATGCATAAAACTAAAGCATCTGGTTAGCATCTACAAGCTGACATGATAAGCTAAGTATGCATAGTGAAATAATTAATGTGGGATGTACAGAGATGGCGTCATTAAGGAGTACTTGCCAAAAGTTATACAAATATGACATTTTCCACATTTACATTAATAATTCAAAAATAGAGTGAGATACAGTTGTGTAGGAGCGGTGTATTCAAACACTGGATGTTAAAAATAGCATTAAAACCTGGAGGGTAATATGAAGACAGTCTGAGATACAAATGATCTTTTGGTATGTAACACAGATTGTTTAGTAAAGTAATACTGTTTTGAAATATTGTGAAAGTATTACAAGCATAAATTGTATAGATTCAACAATATCACAAAAAAAGCAGTATGCTGTCCTCTTTTCTCATACATCACTGGAAAACTGTTGGTGAAAAATTCCATAACAGATATCATGAATCTATTTTGGATGCTTACGGAGATATAACCCTTTGACCATGATACCGAGAATTTTGGCAAACAAAATACATTTTTCTTTCATAAATCTGCAATATAAAATCAGCATCTAAATACAGACCTTTATTGCTAGCACCAGTGTGTAGACCATTGTCTACTAAATGCGTATCATGTTTTACAGTCTTTGTAACTCACACCATTTATCAGATATCATAAATCTAATCAAGTGTGTTTTAATTTGAGGGTTTTGGAGAAAAGCTGTCAGGAAGCAAATGGTTTGCAGATTTAGAAGCTTACAGGAAGTACAGGTATTAACTAGTATCCTGCTTTTCAGAATTAAATGAGTTAAGCAGTCAAAGTGGTAAAGGCAAATGTAGCATTGAGCTGCATTTAAATAACTGAAGGTAAAATTATAGAGTATTTTATATAAGTATTCTAGTATATCTGAGTATCATTTTTTTATAATTTCCTGAAGAAATCTCAAAGTAGAATAGACAAAAAACATCTTTTATATGTTATTCTCAAATGCAGGTGTTGATTGGCCTTTTACATTTTTCCTTATTGTCAGTTTCCATGTGTGAAGGAATAAATGATATCTGCATAATTGTTGTTTCAGTACTAGCATTTTGTTGAAGTTATGAGCTTCTAAGTACTCATTTGCATATGCAGTTGGAAACATATTACTTTTACAATTGTTGAAGTAGCATGCAATTGAATATCAGGGAATTATATTCCACCATTATCCCAACCTTTCCTGTGCCAATCGAGGGAAACTCTTAGTTTATTAGGATGCCAAATAATTTAACTAGAATATTATTTATCTTCTTCATCAATTTCTTTGATGGAGATAATACTAACAATTGTAAGACAAACAATATTTTAGAGAGAATTCCCATCTTATTAAGAATTAATTGTTATTCCAGGATAAAGAATAATTTGTTCCAATTTGTGACTAAATTTAAAATGTTATCAACAGCCTGTTAAAAGTTTGCTTGCGTCATTTGTTTACTATTAGACATAGTGGTTATACTAGGGTATTTCATTTGATTGGTATTCCAATTGAAGTTAGAATATTATTTGTTTGATTTTTTTATTTTTTATATTAATTAATAACATACTTGTTTTATTATGCCTGAATCTTAAGTTTGAAATTTCTTCAAACTGACTCATGGAACTAATTATTTGTTCCAATGAATTTTCTATATTCCCTATTGTTAGTGAAATATCATCAGCAAAGAGTTGAATTTTTAGTTCAAAATCTTCTTTTGTTTGATTTTTTTTATTTTGATACCATTAATGTTCTTATTGGCTCTAATACTATCAGCAAAGGGTTATATAGCTAATCCAAAACGTAAAGGTAATAATGGACAGCTTTGTTTTGTACATTTTTGTAATTTAAAGGAATTAGAAAAGAACCTATTTTAACATTAGCACAAGAGTTATTGTATAGCTTAGAAATTAATAGAATTAGATCAGGTGAGAAATTATATACTTTAAGTGCTTTAAACAGGTATGACCAATTAACTGAGTCAAAAGCCTTATCTAAATTAACACTGATGACAGAAAGTTATTTTTATTTCTTTATATTTTTTGCATTGTCTATTAATGTATGTATTCTTATTATATTATTCTGTACTTGTCTGTTTAAAATAAACCCAGTTTGATCATTGTTAATTAGTTTAGGTATAAGTAGATTAATTCTGTTAGCTAAAATGGCGATGAACATCTTATAGTCCACATTTAAAAGTGAAATGGGTCTGTATGATATACACTTTGTAGGGTCCTTATCTTGCTTCAAAATAGGTTATATAAGGGAATATTTCCATGAGGGGGGAACTTCAGTAATTGTTTTTATTTCTCTATAGACCTTATCTAATATTTTAACTGCATCATCTGGTATCATTTTATATAGTTCTGGTATAAGATCATCTAAGCCCAGCGGCTTATTATTTTTAACTTTTTTATTTGATCTTTTATTTCTATTAAAGTGAATGATCGATCATTTTCCCTTAGAAAAGGTTCAACTATATCATCATCTAGTTTATTTGTATTTTTTTTTATATTTTCATAACATATTTAAAGCCCTCAAAAATATCTTTATCTGTTCTACTTTCTTTTTTATTATTTATATGTGTTATAATTTCTTTGATATGATTTAGTTTATACATTTTCTTTTGTTTAAGAGCAAGTTTATACACGCTTAAAGGGTTTACTGAATATGCCTGAAGTTTAATTTTTTCCAGGTTTATTGAAACTTTATGATTTAGAATTTCAACATGTTTTGTATTTATGTTTTTAACTTCAGAGTGACTGACAATGTCATTTGGTTTAATATTTAACTCTAGTGTGCCAATTTTTGCCTGTAAATTATTCAATTTTGTTCCATTCTCTTGTTTTACTAATACACCAGCTTGTAACTCTTCCATTTAAATATTCCTTTTGTGAATCCCACAGAACAATGCCACTTTCTTCACCATTCATGTTTATTTCTAGGAATTTTTTGATCTCTTTAACATAGCAATCATTGAATCCTTTTATTTTAAATATGTATGCTGGTAATCTCATGTGATACATTAGATTGTCAGTTTTTAAAATAATTTTAAAGATTATAGCATTATGGTCTGATAATGGCCATGAAGCTATTAAGACTTCTCTAATATGTGATAACAGATTGTTTGAGACCAAAATTTTATCAGTATTTGTTTGTATTCCATATCAGTATGAATAATGGGTAAACTGAAGGGAGTTTGTTTTCCTTAGCTCATATATATATTCTTTAAATTGTCTGTCTTGGGACTCAAACTGTAAATGCTTGTCTGCAAAGCCACAACTCTAACCACTACACTAACTCAGCATTCATTAGAAGCTGATATATATCATTTAAATTCATTAGATTTACAAAATGTGTAAAGTGTTTGGCTGAAGATGTGATTCCTAGCTTTTTATCTGAGTGAAATCTTGTTCTAATAAAATACAGTTAAAATCACCAGCCATTATGACTTCACCTTTAATTGTAATAGGTTATAGTGTCTAAGTAATTTTTTGCATCTTTAGCTCCAACCCCTGGAATCCTATAAGTGTTCACCAATGTGTATAGTTTTCTGTCCTACTCAGTTATAACAATGTTTAACATACCATTTTTATCAACATAGGTATTTGTTACTTTAGGCATTACTGGTGAGTTCTTCCATAAAATGAGTTTGCATCTTGTTTTATCTCAAAAGTCAGAACCTGCTGAAACCAAATAATTCTTTAATGAAAGTTTATTTACATCTTTATTAAGTAAATGTGTTTCCTATAGAAATACTGTTTTAGCTTATGTAATTGCAAGTGTTTTATCAGACTCCACCTCTTTACAGGATTATTCAGTCAATTAATATTAACAGATAAGCATTTAAAATCAGATATTTATATAAAAGAGAAACAAGCACAGGTATAATGAAATTGCATGTATGTATAGAATTTATTATATATTTATATATAGCATTATGAAATCTTCAGCTATGGACAAAACTTTTAAAACAAATACAAATAATTAATGATATAACCCTAAAACATTATACCATGGAATAATGTATTCATAGTTTGTTGAAAAAGATGAATAAACCACCCCCAAACTATTCATTAGACTAACAAACTTAGTTCATGCTTCTGATTCATGTTAATGTGTCTCATTTTGTACTATGCATCATCTTAAAAAACCCAGTGAGTTATTATAAATAACAAAAGTTAAACAGGTGTTCAGAACATACCTCTCAACTGTACCAGATTCCTCATTTTGTACCAGTTTTGGGGTCCAAATAATGGGGTGCCAGGAATTTCTGACTGGCCCCCTTAACTCCCAATTTCCTGGCTTTTTTTCTGATTTTTTTCAGCGATTTTGCTGACATCATAATGTGCAAAGTGAGCGATGATGTCATCTTTGTAAGCAGCCTGCCAGCCTGTTGGAATTCGGCTGAGGGCTAGAGGGGTGTGACTGACTGTGTTTGTTTACGTTTATGGTCGGCACTTGGTTGATGTGTGTGTTGCAGGTACAGACTTGCAGTTCTTCCAGAAATTGAATCCAAACAGAGAAGGAAATGAGTTATGGGAAAGAGAGAGCAGCTGAGCTGACAGCAACAGATTTTTGTTTTTTTAATTGTAGCGGGCAGATGACAGAGGCTTTCATTTAGAAAGCAGTCAATCCCATCCTTAAGCCATTCATTTGTGTGAGTGCAGCAGTTGGACCCGGAGCTGTGTGGTCATGAAAAAAATATATTGTTTCTACTTCTTCCCCTGGCTCCTCCAGAACACCTCCTCCAGGTAAACTAAAGATAAAAATAAATATAAAAAGAAAAGGAATTAATTTAGAATCATGCATGAATGATTTGTGAATGATGATGAGGTGATTGATGATCATTCACAATGTCTGTGCTTTGTGGGTGGGCACAGGATGCAAGATGTGTATGTACGGTTTACTATCAAAATTGTGCCGTGCAATTGCACGGCTATGAAGTATTCGAACAACATATGTTCGAACACTTCATAGTATGGCAGGTTATGTGAGCGAACGTTATCATTGTGAATGGACTGTGTATTCGCAGTTATAACGTTCACTCATGTAAGGGGATCGCGGTACGGTGTGGTTAGGGAAATACATCTCTTTCCTCACTGTAGTGCGATCTCGGAGTTGGAATATTAAGTTAGGGGGGTGTGGGGGGTGCAGGGGGGGCTTGCCACCCTGCATAGATGTGCATTTAGGCTAGTTAGGTAAGGAGTTAAGGGAAGGGTGGGAGTGTTGTTAATTGTCAAAAATGTCGTGAGCAACATTTTGGACAATTAACATCTGTTTTTGACATTAGGTACATACGGAAATGTTCATTTCCGATGTTAAAATTCACACATACGTACACTTTTTTTTATAATTTTTGATTTTATGATAGTAAACTGTATATACTATATACAGAGAGAAAGAACAAAGCTTGGACTAGTACTTAGTAAAATAAAGTTTTTTCCCATGTAAATATCTCCGTTATGTTGTGAAAGAAAAGTATGCCATATTCTGACTGGTACTGGACTGGTAAGGTTATCCTTGCAATTTGTATATATCTTCCTGTTTCCATATGTTTCTTGTTAAGAGAAAACAGAGGCTTAAATAGACTGTTTTGTCCTGTAAATAGTTACTGCCTTCATATAGTTAGCAATGTTAATGTTTTCACGGACAGTACCTAGGTTTAATTTTCCTTGGTTCCTGGTAATATGCAAATAGTGTGTAAAGTACTTAATGTCAATTTTTTATGATTTTTTTTTTTTAACAAATCTTGGTCAGTGACTTAGTATGTGTGTAATATTTATACCTAGGAAAGAGATGATTGTGCAACTGATAAAAAGAGGCTTCATACCTTACCAACATCATTGAATCAAAATATATACTTAGTATTAAAGCATATTATTATTATTATTATTATTATTATTATTATTATTATTATTATTATTATTATTATTATTGTTATTGCAAGACGGGTACCTAGGATCACTTGTTAAGTAAGCAAGATATATGACTAGGTATGGGTAAGGGTTGAGGCACCCAAGGCTATAGACAAGGGTGTGAGGAACACGCAAAAAGGCACAGAGAAAAAAAGAATAAAAAACATCAAAGAAGCTACATAGAAATGTGAGACCAGAAATTAGGGTAAAAGAGGGAGGAACACAACATGTGTAAAGGGTGTAAACGCACAAGAAAAAGAAGCTAATACAAAGACAACAAAAGATGGAGGAGCTGTAAGAGTTAAAGTTCAAGAGGACTTATCCACAGGGATTGAGAAAGGAAGTAATAAGTTTAGGAATGTGGCAGAAAGATGGAAGGGAGAAACAGAACTGGTCAATCTAGGCAAAAATATGAAGTTCACCAGAAACTGGAGAAAAGAAGAGATAGTGAATTAATACTTCAATTTAATTTAACATTTGTTTACCAGGAAAGTCAGATTGAAGCAGAGCCCATTCTTAGCAAAGGTGCGGGGAGAAATGCTCCAAACACATGTCTTTAGAATGCAATACTTTGCTTCCATCTTCAATAAGAAATGCCATGGTACCATCTGGGAGGGAGTCAGTGCAGGATGGTGAGGAGATTTACAATCAGTGTACTGCATTAATACTAACATTATTGCATATAAACATTGTGAATATTCTTTGAACTGATGGTCAGTTATAATCTACACATCCTTATTAGAAACACAGTTACTCCTTAACAGTAGCATCACTTAGGGAGTTAAAAACTAAAATACTGACAATGTTAACCATTGTAGCCTCTAATACAGTGCCAATTATGTGGAAAGCAGAGAAACAGTCATGCATGAATAAGGGCATCCAGGTAAGACTAAAGACTAATGATGACTAAAACAGTAACTTGCTGTGAAGAATAACTTCTGTAACCCCTGGTCCATTTAATGTAGCAGTTGGTACACAGCAGTTGACAAAACACTATAATTTTGTCTGAGATATTCAATATTCTCATTATAGGTACATATTGAGAACTATGATAATGGGTCATTGCATAGTGTGATCATAGCAGCTGGGCATATATATAGTAGGTTTGTCCCCCCATCTACGTTACTCGAGTGCGAACTAACCCCAGCCTGTCAAATTACCAAACCCCATTCCCTAAGACTAAGGGTGACACTAAACAAGACAAGCAAGATACACACATACACAGATGCACAAACACACACACACACACACACACACACACACACACACACACACACACACACACACACACACACACACACACACACACACTCTCACTGTTCTGGTTTATATTTTGTGTTATTTAATGAAGAAGGATGAAGCTGTATTTTAGTTTTGCACAAGTTCAAATATTAATATAAATAAAACACTATTGTTATTCTGCTTATTTTGTATTTCATGATCATATTTTGGTTGTTTGTTCTTCAGTTTGCATTTAAAATGGGTATCCCTCACTTCCATTGGAGTGGACGGGGTTAGACAATTGTGTAAGCATATTTTATGTTAATCAGCATACAGATTTGTACCTATTTTTCATGGGCCTTTGTCCAGATTTTTGATGTTTCCAGGTTGAGAGGTATGGTTCAGAATCTTTGTTAAAATTGACCAAATTGAATATTTCTGCAATCATGTTTCTCTGACTATAGGCAGGAAGTCAGTTGTTTTTTTCATATTTATTAAGTTATAGGTCAGGTGATTTTATATCCTTTCTATTTTATTTACTATGTGTAAAGTTGCTCAGAGGAACATAAGTTGATAAACTAGCACTAGTCTAACTATCCTTCTGGGCTCAAACCTTGCACCTTGTGTCTATAAGGTAAACACCTTAATCACTGTGCCAACTGCCCACCCTGGCAGACTTGTTTATAGGTTCATAGGTTCATAGGTTCATACTAGGCTATCTGCCCAAGGGCATTTATAAGCCTAGCCCATAGTTATGTGGCTTTCGCCACCCCTTTAGTTTGAATAAAAACTATGCCTATCATTTTGCTGTGCCTCTGTCAAGCAGTTATTCTTTAATTATATACATATTTATATACATATTTATTCTGATCTCTTTCTATTTCTGTTTGTATACTATGTCTTGTACTATTACTCTATGCCTAGGTTCTATAGTTTAGCTACAATCCTAGTGTATAAAAATAGCACATTTATATTTACCTTTATATGTTTAATACTCTTTAATCTAGTACTACTGTTAAAATCAGTCATATTTTATGTCTAAAAGTATCTGAACAAATATCTGAAAAAAATCTTCCCTTTTAAGATTTAAACTTTCCATGATAAATTGTTCTTAGATGTTACGTTTTATAATTAAAAACAGACAATAACAGATAAACACAATCTTTTTTTTTTTTATCAGAAGTGTCACTCTATAGGCTAGCATGTAAATTATCCTTTTGGTATACTGCAAACATTCAGAACTATTTAATAACTGATTGTAGTTTAAAATACAATTCACTGTCTTTTGTTTACTATCTAATTTGTATTCATTGACATCTTAGCATATGGTTAAAAATATTATGATGATTTACTTTTAGGCAGGAAGAACTAACCTGGCCATTTCTTAAAATTTTACAACTCCTGCAGCATCACAAAATTGCTCACAATTCTAATTAACTTGCTTCAAGCTGGTCCTCATGAGAAGGGCTTGCAAATGAACAGTTTATCAGCTACCATTTTCACAAAAACATTTGCAAGTGAATCCAAACCACCTATACTTTAAACATCAATCCCTCAAACCCTTCCAAATCACTAAAAAAACAATAAAAAATATTTCAAAGTATGTTAACTACTCAAAGCTATTGTATTTAAAGAAATAACATTTAATGATTCAGTAAGCACTAATTGTCTGAGATGTTTAATATAAAGTAGACTCTCATGTTTTTAAGGAGGCATAGCATTAAAGGAATAACAGTTATGTGTGATTTAGGTTTGAGTTGTAAAAGAGTGACTGTTATTCTAATTGTTTGATAACATTCCAATAATAACTTTTACGTATGTAAGAAACTAAATTTGTATGCTTATTTTATAGCATAGTATGACCTTCCTGGGTGTTATTGCATGTCAAGTATACTATCAGTAACAAACATTCGGAACAATATAATAACTGACAGTGGTTTAGAATACAATTCACTGTTTTTTGCTTATTTTCTAACTTGTATTCTTTGACATCTTAGCATATGAGTCAAAATATTATGATTATTTACCTTTAAATAGGAAGAAGTAATCTGGACAGTTCTTAGAATTTCTATAACTCCACAGCATCACAAAAGTAAAGTTGTTTCAGGCTGGTTTTCATGATAGGGCTTGCAAATGAATAATCCATCAGTTGCATTTCACACAAAAAATGCCAACAAGTGAATCCAAGCTGCCCCACAACACACATCAATCCCTCAAACTACACCGAACAACCCCCCCCCCCAAAAAAACAAACAAAAAAATCTCACTGTATCCCAACTACTAAAAAGCCATTGCACTCAAAGAAATAACATTTAATAATTTAGTAAGCACTATTTGTATGAGATGTTTTATATATACAGCAGACTGTCATTTTTAAAGACCACATGCCATATCAACATGTATTAAAAGAATGACAGTTATGTGTGATCCAGGTTTAACTTGTAAAAGTGTGAATGTTACTCTAATTATTTAACATCATTAGAATAATAACTTTTATATATGTAAAAAGCTATATGTTTTATACTTTGCTTATAATGTAGCATGTCTTTTCTGGGTGATATTGCTGTCAAGTATACTATCAGTGACATACTACTGGACCATTTTAAGAACCCAGAATGTAGCTTAACATGTCCCTTTAATGTCATTTGTTGCATCTTGTTTGTCCCATATGATTCTATGATTCTACAGCTATGTATAATGTTTGTCCCATATGATTCTATGTTTGTGTTCTGTATGAGTTATACTCTGTCTGGAGCTATTCTCATTTTCAAGCTATCTTAAATCAAAATCAGACATTGCCTCTCGTATACTCAAGATTTGTGATGATTGTTGTTTAAGAGTTTCACTCAGCACTTCACCTTGTTTTTTACATTGTTCTTTAAAATTGTCCATTTTGCTTTCAAATTTATCTCTTTTTACAGATAACTCACTGATGTTACTTAATATAGCCTGTATGTCTTTTTTTCATAGTACTGTCATGTACATTGGGCTTACTGTGGCTCATTCTGACAATTTGTTCTTTCTAGTTTTCTTGACAGGAAAAAGCAATTAAAAGAGTTTTGAACTTGTTATTCTTTGATAATTTTATTGGGTGGCGAAAGCCAGGGAACTCGTTTGGCTAGGCTTGTATAGGCCCTAGGGCCTATAGCCTAGTACTTACATATGAACCTATGAACCTAGTAAATCTTTATGCAGATGTTCAACTATAAATCCATCAAATTTTAAAATGTTTTGTTTATTTTTTTAGTAAAAATCCTGTCAGAAATATTAAATGAAGCAAAGCTAAAAACTGCTGTTAACTGCTCATCACTTTGGCCATGCCTCTCAAGAGAAATCTTTTGGTGGAGACAACAGATATCTTTAAATCCATTTATCACCCTCTCCCTCTTTGAAAAACAGTAATTCAACACAGACACTTTAGACTTTGCTTGAGGAGCAGTTTCAGGAGAAATGTAAGTGCAGGTGGAGTGGAACACCAAGGACAGATAGAAGCACATAAATATCAAGGAGATTCCTGCCTGGATCAAGACAATCAAATCAGATATGATAAGGCTTTCCTGTCTCTAATTATGGTGGCTGCCAAAAAAGCAATTAATAGAAAATGGAAATCAAAATTGAAACCAACTATATTAGAACTAATAAAAATAGTAACAGAGATAAAACAACTGGAACTGAGTTCTTTAAAAAAACGTAGGAGCAAACTACATAGGACAAAATATGAATTTTGGGAACAGTACATACAGGAGAGGAATGAGATTTAAAAGAAGGCAGGACTTAAATGAGCTATGTAACGTTTTACTGAAAATGATGTATAGTGTTTGCAACTGGGAGTGTGTCAGTATGGTTTGTGATGTAAAATGCTTGCAACTAGGTTTGTATCAGTGTGGTTTGTTTTTATTTATATAAATGTATGACTGCTTATGTCGTAAGTGATGATTTAATAAAGATGTTTCTTGTTTAATAAAAAGGGGCAGGAATTGAATAATTTATGTAATGTTGCTTAGGTTATATGATATATAGCAATCTATGTGAAGCATAATGTTTGTTAATTTTAAATTGTTAATACAGTTTGATTACTTTTATATAAATGTAAATGTGCCTATGTCACAAGTGATAATTTCAATAAAGGTGTTTTAAAAAAAAGGCAATCAACTCTCTGAACCATCTTTGCTCCATGGGACATCCTCAAGTGGTTACAGATAATACCACATTGGTGTGGTCCATCAACAAGCAAGGAGGAACCATGTCATACCCCCTTTTGCAGAGTAACCATGTTAGCTTGGGATATAGCTTCAGAGTGCAATCTCACTCTATAAGCATCCTACTTTCCATCTGAGCAAAACCGTTTCGCAGACAGGCTGAGTTGGACCAGGGCAGACACTCACAGATAGAAACTTAATCAAGGGGTCTTCCAAGGTTTGATCCATATGTGGGGTATTCCTGAAGTAGACCTCTTTGCCTCCTCTCTGACAACAAACTGGAAAAATTATGTTCTAGAACTCCACATAATAAGGCCTGGAAGACAGATGACTTTTCTTTTCTTTCGACAGGAATGTTCCTGTTTGCCTTTCCATCCTTTTCACTAATATCCCAGGTATGTATGAAGATTGAGAAGAAATCCCCCAAGATCATTATGGTGGCTCCGTTCTGGCCCAGGCAACTATTGTTCTCTCTTCTCTTGGAAATGACCAGGGTCAGTTATATAAGCTTCCTCACAGGCTGGCTGTACTCATACAATAGTAGGATGTTTAATACACTCCAGTGTCAATAATTTTCAGTTGAATGCCAGGATGATAGAGTCTTAATAACTTTTAGGCACCTATTTTCTGAGGATGTGCAGGAGGTACTAATGCAGGCAAGAAATAGTGCTACTAGAAAATTATATTTTAGCAAATTGAAAAGGTTTCCCAGTTGGTGCTAACAACAAAAACCATCATCCATTCAGGGCTAGTTTTTCTCTGGCTTTACAATATTCACATGAGATACTAAATAAATGGCATCTCTTATTCCTCTATCGAGGCTCATTTATTGGCCATTGTAGCATTTCTGTCCATAGATCCTCCTCTTCAATCCAGTCTCATTTCAAAATGGTTTTGAAAGGCATTTTGCATAAGAGGCCTCCTAGAAAACAGTTAGCTCCTCCTTGGGATCTTAATTTTATTTTAGAAAAGCTAACACTCTCATTTGAGTGAGCTAATCTGCCTAACTTGAGGTTCTTGACATGGAAGACAGTTTTAATGATTGTTCTGACCTCAGCAAGAATGGTATCTTTGTAGCATGCTCTTATGGTAAGTCAACCCTATCTCATTTTTCACAAGGGCAGGGTTTCTTTGAGAACTAATCCTGCTTTTATACCTAAAGTGGTATCCAAGATTACTTTAAACCAAACTATCTATCTCCCCATTTTCTTTCCTGAACATAAAAATGAGGGAGAAAGGATACTCCATACCTTGGATGCTCACAAGTGATGTTGACATCCTACAGAAAGGCCTCACTAAGACCAACAACTGGTGTCAGAACCGTAGCCTTAAGCTCATTGCCAAAAAATGTGTTGTCATCCCCTTTGGGAAAAACCCAGCTTCCATGAATTACCACATCGATTGTAGTCCACTGAACAAGGAAGGCATTATAAGAGATCTGGGAACACAGGTTGGCAGCAACCTCTCTTTTGACCACCACATTGCCACTGTGGTCAGAAAGTCCTTCTATGTGGCACATCTCATTACTAAGGGTTTTGCATCCAAGAAGAAAGAGGTTATTGTCTCCCTCTACTCTTCCCTCATTAGGCCAATCATCGAGTATGATGCCCCATTTGCCATGCACCTCACTAGAGACCTGCAACAACTGGAGAGGCCACAAAAGTACCTCACAAAGAGGATCTTAGGCCTTAAACACTTGTCCTATATGGACAGACTCAAAAAACTCCAACTATTCTCTGTCTCATAACGCCTACTTAGAAGAAATCTCTGCTTGACTTACAAAGACATGTCTGACCCAGCTCTGTTAGAAATGCTACATCTAAAGAAATCCCAATCCCTCCATACTACATGCTCCAGAGACCTCAACCTTATTAGCACAATCAATGGAACATGCTGGAGGGACAGGTTCATAACCCAGAGACTGCCCATGATATAGAATAGACTTTCATGCATGTCAAACAGAGCACCTCACTGGCAGTCTTCAATGAGAATCTTGATGAGTGGATGAGAAATAGAAAATTCACCCTGGGGATCACTCCAGTGGCTCTACTCAACAGAGACACTGGGAACTAAGGTTGGGTGGCACAATTCCAGGGTAATTCTATGGGCTAGGTTTGTAAAAGCTCCAGGGCCATTAGCCTAGTACACACCTATGAACCTATGAACAGACAACTCAGGTATATCTTGACAGAACTAAATGTTTCATATTTTCAGATAATTTGTTCATTTCTTGTAAATGTAAGAAGGAACAACCTATGACAAAACAGACTATTTCCAAATGTTTGTCTAAGGTTATTATCTTTTGGTATACTCACCATAACAAATCTATTCCAGGCAGGGTCAAGGCCCACTCTAAAAAGGCCTTGGCTTCATCTCTGGCATTTTGGAAATGGTAGGATTTTTGAAGTATTGCAGAAGCCGTGTCTTGGTCTTTTTCCTTCTCTAGGTTTAAATCAAGCTTTGCTAGGATGATTGTTTAATGCCTCCAGGACCCTTCTCATTCCACCTCCCAAATATAGCTAGCTATGTTAATCTACAGATATGGTTCATAGGTTCATAGGTTTATACTAGGCTATCTGCCCTAAGGCATTTATAAGACTAGCCCAAATTTTTGTGGCTTACGCCACCCCTTATATGAAAAAATACTGTGCCCATTAGTTTGTTGTGCCTCTGTCCAGCAGTGACACAGAGATGATTCCTGGGGTAAACCTACGATCTCCCATTCACAGGTCTAGATTTCTCTTGAACAGAGTCAGCGAGGTGCTCTGCCTCACATGGACTGGGATTTTATTCCACAGCATAGGGAGTCTCTGAGTGATAAATCTATCCCTCCAGCACGTCCTATTTATATCCGTGCTAAGGTTTAAGTCGCTTGCTCTAGTGGTTTTGGTGGATTTGGATTTTTTGAGGTGGAGCATGTCCATTAATTCCGTGTTGGACATGGCCTTGTATGTCAGGCACATGTCACCTCTGAGCAGACGGTATGCGACTGAATAGAGCTGGAGTTTCTTCAATCTGGCAGCATATGACAGATTTTGGAGTCCCTTTATCCTTTTGGTGAGGAACTTTTGGGGTCTCTCCAATTGCTGCAGATGTCGGGTGAGATACATCCCGAATGGGGCATTGTACTCGATCATTGGTCTGATAAGTGAAGAGTACAGGGAACAATGACCTCACTAGATCTGGATGTGAATCCTTCATGATCAGGTGGGCAATGTAGAAGGTCTTTCTAACCACTTTAGCAATGTGAGTGTCAAAGAAAGGCCACTGTCAACCTGGGTCCCCAGGTCCCTGATAACCTCTTCTGTGCTTAGTGGATTGTCACCTATAGGGTAGCTTGGGGTTACCTTGGTTTTCCCGAAGGGTATGACTATACATTTTTGGTGTTTAACTTCAGGCCATGGCTCTGGCACCAGCTATCTGTTTCCGTGAGTCCCTTCTGAAGGGTATCCGTGTCTGATGCACTTTCCACTATGGCGCCCAGTTTGCAGTCGCCTGCAAACTTTGTCAGCCAAAGTCCTCCTATGTTGGCCTGTACTTCTGAGAAGTAGATGCCAAACAATAGGGGCCAAGGACCGAGCCCTGTGGGACACCACTTGTGACCGGCTTGGAGTCTGACACAGCGCCAGCAACTCTAACCCTGTGGGTTCTGTCCTTAAGCCAGTTTGCAACCCATCTTGTGACATATGGGTTTACATTTAAGCTGGTAAGTTTTTCTACAATACCCGAGTGGGGTATTGTGTCGAAAGCCTTTGCAAGGTCAAGGTAGGCTGTATGGACTGCCTTTCCTCATCAATGGCCTTGGTGACTGTTTCGAAGAAGTCGACCAAGTTCAAAAGGCATGATCTTCCCTTGACAAAGCCAAACTGGGTCGGGTCCAATGTCTGCAAGTCCCCTATATCTTTGTTTATGAGCTCCATTATGATCCTCTCCATAGCTTTGCAGACTAGACTTGTTAAGCTTATGGGGCGGTAATTACCAGGGTCCGTGAGGCGCCGCCTTTATGGAGTGGGACAACAGTTGCCGCACGCCACCCTTGGGCACGTATCCTGTGGTAAGGCTGAGATTAAACAGCTGCCTTATGTGCGGGTTTAATTCCTCATTTAGCTCGTGTAGCACACAGCCGGGGACACCATCCGGTCCCATTGATGCTGTGTTTTAGCTTTAGAGAGAGCATCTTTCACCTGCGCATTTGAGATGTCTGGGAGGCTACACTCGGCTGGGATAGTTATCTCTCCTTTAGGGGAGAGGGTGAAGTTTGCACTGAACCTGTCTGCCAGTATGTTGGCAATGTCTATGGGTTCAGTGATTTTTGTATCATTTTGGACTAATTCTGAGCATATCTGGGAGTTTCCACCCAGGTTCTTAACATAGCTGAAAAAGGCCTTATGATTGTCCTTTGAATCCATGGCAATTTTTCTCTCAAAATTGGCCTTAGTTGATTTTATGAGTGCTCGTATTTTTACTAATAATGATCAGGGGTGACTTCCCTTTTATGGATTTTGTTCTATCATGTAATAGCTTTCTCCTCTTATTGTAAAGTTTGTTAATGGCTGGGGTCCACCAGACTGGACGTTTGCCCTTTGTGGAAAGAGTCTTGGTTTTATTTGGGATTGCCTGATCCATGCAGTCCTGGAGGTGTTCATAGAAGGCATTTGTAAGGGCTTCCGCAGCTTGGGTTGTGGTTTCCACTGGCTCAGGTGCCTTGAAGGATACCACACCAGTCTTGAGTAGTGTGAAGTTTGCTTTAGAGAAGTTCTTCACTATGGTCTTTTTTGTTTGGGGTGGGGCGGGATGTGGATTTCCAGTGAGATTAGTTTATGATCAGATCTCACCAATGAGGGATATACTTCCGGTGTGGAGCATTTTATCCCCATGTTTGTGACAATGAGATCCAGTATATTTTCTCCTCTCGTGGGAACAGTGACTAGCTGTTCCATGGCATTTGAATTTATGAACTCCAGGAACCGTTGGGCTAGAAAGTTAGGGCTTGAGTAATGTTCCCAGTCTATATTCGGGTAGTTGAAGTCACCCAATATGATGGTGTTTGGAGATACATTTATACCCTCCAGTGTCTTCAGGAAGGCTGTGTGGGGTTCCTGAGTTTGAGAGGGTGGCCTGTAGCATGCTACAATTTGTAGAGCAGTTTTGCCTATGGTTAGTTGCACCTGGATGTTTTCCGAAGCTTCGTGCATTGCCACCAACCTGGAGGTGTGGGTATCCTTTATGAATATGGATACACCCCCTCCTTTTGTGGTGTGGTCCGGGTTTTGGGGCGGAACGCATGATATGAGGTAAAACCTAATAGTGCCGGGTGCTCTCAGGAGCCTTGAACCAGGTTTCAGTTACAGCACAGACATTGATGTTCTCCATACTGAGAAGGGCCTCGAGTGCGTGCATTTTGAGATTTAGACTTCTGGCGTTGAGCAGCATTACCCTCAGTTTCTTCCCATTTTGTTTTCTAGGGTGGTAGGTTTAGAATTTGAGCCTTGCCTAAAAAGGCACTATGGGGTGGCAAGAGCCTTAGCCAATATCCAGAATCCCAGGGTGACAGGTGCAAGCCGTCCCTTGAAGCAGCGTGGCTTGTCAAGCATGTCATCCCAGGCAGACAGACACTGGATCCCCTTTGAATGACACCAGACATTAAGCCAATTGTTAAAGCTGATCATCTTGTCTCTATATTGTGGCATCATTCTTGGTGAAGGAAGGATACTGCTCAGGGTTAGGGTCATACCTGCCTGGGCTACATAATCAGAGAGCTCCTCTATGTCTCTTTTCATGTAGTCCAGGGAGGTACGTCTCAGGTCGTTCACACCAGCATGGACAATGACTGTGTCATATTTGTACTTGCCGTGGAGTGACCCGAGTGCTTGTGTTATGTGGCGGATTCTAGCGCCCGATAGGCAGCTTACTGTGACCCTCTCCTTGTTCAGCCTGGTGAGTGGGACATCAGTGTGTCTGACTATGGAGTCACCTATGACAAGTATGTTTGGTGTTGTATTTGGCCTTAAGGGCTGTGACTGCTTTGCACACTGCTTTTGTGGTTTATGTGTTGCTTGTGGGGTGTCTTGAGGTAGCAGTTGTTTGGGTGTCTGCTTTGGAGGCCTCTGCTGTTTAGGTATAGCTAAGGCTACTGCAACAGTGCTCAATATGATGAACATAGTACAGTTGTGTAAGTTATAATTAGCAGAGCAGTAGATGTTCAAATAATCATTGCTGCAGTAGCTGCTCCTTCCTTCAATTCCCATTGTTTTTGGTGTGTGTTTGTGCCAGGGTGTGGACATTTATTTGTTGTTGTTCCTAGGATTGTCCTTACAGGGCTCAGCCTCCCCCTCTCTGCTGCCAGGAAAGCTCTAAAGTGCTTCTTGCTCAAACTTGTCTTTTACTCAGCTCAGCTTGAGCTGCTTAATGGTTTGTGTGCATGGAAGGCACCCTGAAGCTTTGGAAGCTGACTGGCTGTTATATTCTTGTCAAGATGTAACTCATATAGTTAATTCTTCTGCAGCAGTGATCATTCGAGTATCTGCTGTTATGGTAAGTTCTACTTACACAACTATACTTTCTCCACAGTACTCCTCTGAAAATGAGATATTCCAAATGGATTCCTCTCATAATGAAAATAAATAAATGAACAAACTATCACAGGTGAACAAGTAATTGTATATGTTCTATTAAACTGAAAAACAGGAAATGTTATTTCATTTTACAATGAAGCAAAAAGGCAGCAGAAATATATGTCACTGTCACAGAAAAGAAGTAGACATGAGTCATCATACTGCTTAATAGTTAATAACAACTTTCAAAATGTAGAAACACTTTTATTGTTCCTATATTCAGCTGGGATTATTTAGAAATGCCTTAATTAGTGGTATGTTGTTGTAGGTGCAGAACTGATATCAAATGGGTGGGGCTCATCACTAAGAAGAATCACTTACCCCAGGTTTACTTACTTTGCCCGATGCTCCCACTGGTGTCACTGGACCGCTATAACTACAGTTGGGAACATAAGACCTTTTTAGAGACTTGCACGTGGGTAAGAGCTTTTAACATTAAAGACATACCCCTGGATTCACGAATCCTCCGTGTAAGACTTAATAAGTCTTACTCGGAGGCTGCAGTTGAAGGGTATGATGTCAGCATGCCATGAATATTCATGAGGGCACGCTGACTCATCTGTAACTCTTACATGGACTGAGTATGAAAGCAGGGGGCGTGTCCGACTGCCGTGCAGTCTAAAGGTACATGCCCCTGCAAGTTGTTAAAAAGCACAGTGTCAGCACACAAGAGCGAAGTCGCTCAAATGTACTTGGACCCAACAGCACACTCCCTGACACTGGAAACCCCAATCAAAGTTCTAAAACGTAAACTATTATTTTTTTTTTATAATCCACGATATAGCTGCCCATATTTGCACTTGTTTGCGCGGGTGTGCCCATTGCTTAACCACAGTTAGCAATTGTGACATTGAAGAGCATATAAGAACTACCTATGCAAATTAAGCTAAATAGCAATAGCGTAATGGTAGAGCGTATGCACAAAGAGGAAGCATTCACAGTTCGAGTCCCACCACTCCCTTTCTTATTTATGTTTTAAATCAGTATTTGAAATAATACCAGACATATATATGATTAAAATATTATGAAAAGCAGTGAAATGACCAATGTATCAGTGAACAAAATATATATTTTTAAAGGATCCAGATATATTATAGCCTGCTGTTAAGCAGCGCTTTACCCAGCTAAACAGAGTTGCCTATAGTTTAAAAGCGCTTCACCCAACTAAACAGAGCTGCCCAAAGTTTAAAAGCGTTTTACCCAGCTAAACAGAGTTGCCCAAAGTTTAATAGTGCTTTACCCAGTGCAATAGAGTTGCCCAAAGTTTAAAAGCACTTTTTTAACCAGCCCAATGTGTTTGCGCGGACATGCACGCCGCACCAACCAGAGCACTGTAGGCCACTGGGGAGCAAAGTTGAGCTAAGTTGCCTAAACGCAGCCACACTCCCTAGCCTGTCTAAACAGTAATAAAATAAAAGAATGGCAAGTTTCGAACTCAGGGCCCTGTGCATCATAATCTAAGTACAGAATCACTAAGCCATGACAGCTTATCAGAAACAGCCACTATTAGGTTCATAGGTTCATAGGTTCATATTAGCATACATATACTTAGAAATGGTAGATTAATCATTACTAAGCAGGTCTGCAGTCAGCTTAGAATTCTCAAAAATGGCCAATCACAAAAAAGTGTGGGAAATGCGGCATATTTAAGCCCCATAGGTGGGAATACTCACCATAACTGATTGTAGCTCACATTTGCAGTCAGAATGACAAGTGCAGGAGTGGATTCACGCTTCCGAGTATAGCGTTGGGGCATCAAGGAGTCAAAATACATGATTTGGCTCCTTGTCCACCATCATGAGTCTAGACTCCTGCAGGGCCAGTTCCAAGGGATGGAATACAAGGCTGAGGCTTGGAACCGGTTGGCTCATGACCTCACCAGTGCCACAGGCATTCCTCGTACTGGTGAGCAGGTCTGTCACCACCATGCAGACCTGAAGAGATGGAAGGAGGACCGCTTGAACCAATGGATCCAGGAGGCCCGTGGGATGCAGGATGCCCCACGACTATGTAGCCATGGAATGCAGTATGTATGAATTGATAACTGGGTTGGTATAACAGATAGGTATGTCTCAATATCTCTTCATTTACTTTACAGCTGCAGGTGATCGTGCTGCGAATCAGCAAGCCTATGCTGATAGGCTGCAAAGCCTCTGCCACTAGGCAGGTTAGTGATTCTTTTGCATGTTTTGTTATATAAAATAGGGGAGAGAGCATGAAATAAAGTGTTGTAGTACAATAATACAGCCATAAAATGGCCTGAATAAGTCCTCTGCATGTACTGTTACATGACAATTCATAGAGCTAGAAAAAGAGCGTAGTAACCCATTAAGAAAGGTAACATATGTCTGGAATAAAATCTCTGCAGGTACTGTCATATAACATAAGTGACTGAGCCTGTAAAAGTGTGTTAACACATCAATAAAGGTCTAATCTGTCTTGAATATGTCTTCCATATGCACTGTTACATCAAATAAAGGAGTGAGTCTGTGGAAAAGAGTGTAATGTCAGTAATAAAGGTTTAAAACCCAGACTGTGTGTGCGTGTGTGTGTGTGTGTGTGTGTGTGTGTGTGTGTGTGTGTGTGTGTGTGTGTGTGTCACTTAGTTTGAAATGCTGCTGTACCCTTGCATTATACAAATAGTACTGTTTTAAAAAGTGCTGGCAACCCAGAGTTCTGCAGTCCCATCTAAAGTGGGTGTTGGAAGTGCTAGTAGCTGTGAAGCATATATATACAGTCCCCAACAGTCAGTTACTGGCTGGCATGCATAAGTAAATCTTGCACATGAGTACCATGCTAATATGTTCCCCAGAAATGTGAGTGTGCTGCCATAAATGCAGGGTTCTGTACAAATTGAAGTGAAAATGTCATGTGAAAACGTCCAATGTAGATAAAGAAATATAAAAGCAATCATGAATAATGTAGCAGTAACATCAGCATTTTGGACAGAACATGTCTATCATACTCAGTACATGAAAACATGCTACATTTGGCATTACCACACACCCACTGTAAGGTCACACGTCAGTATCCCACATGTCATGCACACACACATGCTGTACCTCAGGGGTAGAGGCCTATCATGGGTCTGTGCAACACTCTACAACACATAATACAGTCATGTTAGGCAATGCTCCCTATTGGGCACCTCACACACACATGTACAAGGTCTCTGTGTAATTGTGAATGTAGCCACGGCACTGCAGTTCAGGTACAGCATACTAGGCAGTGGTCTTGCACACATTAGTAGCTGTGAGTGACCACAGGATGCATGTTGATGATGGCACAGGGTACTACACCCTATCCAGTTACAGTGACCACAGTACTACTCATAGCAGTCATTACTTTGCACCTCAATGTTGTGTGTGTGCAAACATATCTACCTATGCACAATATGCATAGCATGTTGTTTGTGTGCTTACATATGCCAGTATACACAATATGCACAGCAGTCACCATCCAAACAAAGTGTCACATATATGTCCTGGAATGCTAGTGGGTGTATAGGTTACTTGACACACATTGGGTATGTGTGGTGTTTAATGTTGCAATCGTGTAGCATGCCATGCCATGTCTGGCACCAACATATCTGCAATATGTCCCACACTCACCATAACCACTGTACATTGGCCATGCCGAGCATTGGGATACCTTCACGTCAACATGCACCACTCATCCTGTGTGTGTACATAGCATGTATGTGCTAAACCCGTGCCCACTATTATCTGCTATGGACACAGACACTGTACTCAGACATGGATATCTATGTGTCACACAGATAACACATGCAGCCATGGCATGTATACTTGTGAGTGATGGTGCACAGGGCATTGCAGAGCTGATAATACCTGCACAGCAATGTTGTGTCCATGTACAAATTGTGTTCTAGGGTGTAGCCAATCACTGAACAACTACACAGTTGCATTAAAGCCACATATACTGCCATTGCATTGGGGCATCTACACTTGCACTGTATGGTCTTGTGCAACACATATTCTGCATGCTGACACATGTGTGGTGACTGTTTACCTTGTGATACTGACACCCACCTTCACCCACTATAGAGTATGTGTTGGATTGCTGGTGTGTGTGTGTATGTGCTGTAGTGAGGAGTGTATTAGTGCTCATGTGTTCATGTGTACATGTGTGCATGTGTTCATGTGTGCATGTGTGCATGTGTGCATGTGTGCATGGGTGCATGTGTTCATGTGTTCATGTGTGCATGTGTTCATGTGTGCATGTGTGCATGTTTGCATGTGTTCACATATGCATGTGTGCATGTGTGCATGTGCTCATGTGTTCATGTGTGCATGTGTGCATGTGTGCATGTGTGCATGTGTTCATGTGTTCATGTGTGCATGTGTGCATGTGTGCATGTGTTCATGTGCAGACCGTAAAGTGTGTTTCCTGTCTTCCTTTCACAGGTGCTATGTTAGGGCTGGCCGAATGCAGCAGGGAACCTGAAGCCACTGCCACGAATAGTGCTGATGATGAGACATGTATTTTGAAACAGGAAGGTTTGACAGGGTCTGTCGTTGGTCACCAATTGACAGTACACAGTGTTCAACCCCATCTATGCGCACACTCATACTGCCAATGCATCCCTCACCACTAATGGCCATAGGCGAGGGACAGCATACAGTTGGCACTGACCAGGAGAGTGTGGTACCCATGGCACTTGCATCTCCTCACAGAAGCCATAGCCGTATTCCTGGAAAGGTACCACATAGGTGGAGGTCCAGGGGTTCTCGGGGGAGCACCTCTGGTTGTATTGCCCCTGGCAGGCGTGCCCTCACTGGTCTTACGACGTCCAGTATATTCCAGGCTGTAATGCAAGCTCAGACACGTATGGAACGGTACACCAGGCAGGGACTTAGGGCACAGAGGGCACATTACACCGCTATCAATGACAGCATCCATGACCTTGCCGGTGTCATCCGGACTTACACCGAGGTCATTGATAGACGTTGGGGAGAGACATTAGCTGCCCTCCACAATATGTCTTCCATGAGCCAGGACCATGCGGGATGGTTGTGACGTCAAAGCGGATGCATGCCAGCAACAGCAACAGCTGGCAGTGGTCGCGGATGGCCCCCGGTTCACAGCTGCTCCCGTAGTGCCAGTACCAGCCCCAGCAATGCTGGGGCTGGCCTGTCCATTGACTGTCCCAGTAGATCATGTACACATGGCTCTGGCCAGTCCCAGCAGGGACATGGGTCCAGTCATCCCACCTCTGCCTCTGAGGACAGTACCCAGTCAGGGTTGGTACCCAATACTGTCCGTAGCACCCCTGCCAGGCACAGGTACTGTATCCATGGCCAGAGACAGTGATCTGTACAGCTTAGCAGGTACAGTCTGTGGCTGTCCCACAAACTACTGTATATGGCAGCCACATGGTGGAGCTGTGTGCATGCAGACACACACACATTATCCAAACAACTAGGGCTCACACATACACACACACATTACATCAACATTGACCCATGCTGTACTGTTGTCCTTCACACACACACTCTCCCACACAGACATGTCGATTGGATGGGTCAATGTCAGGCTCTGGCAAACAACAAAATGCCCTGTGCATATGATGATACCTGTGTCACCTCCTGTCATCTGTAACATTGATGGAGGAACAAGCTAACATGGTGCAGATGCACAGAGTGACACTATAGCAGTGTAGCAATATTAGCAAGTTGTCAACAGGAAAGTGTAATGACATCCTTGTAGGTATATCTCAGCAGACATTATGCATCAAAGCTCTGATTGTCAATGTAGCATTGTTTACACCACTGTTAGGTCTGAGTATGTATTGTCCACCCATGTGCCACTTGGCTGAAGTGTAATCTGTTGCCAGCATGTGTTAGTGAGTGGACAATATGTGTGTGATGTGTGCAGTACAGTTTAGCAAGTGTACATCTGTGAACATGGTGGGTGTGCACTGTCTGAATGTACGTGCATAGTGGACACATGGGATGTGTGGCATACCCTGTTGTACACATTGTTAACATCTCATAGTATCTTTCAATGGCCAGTATCATTCTACTACAGTTATGTACTAACATGGGTAGACATGTGTGAATGACATGGGTTGACACTATGCTGTGGGTGATACTGCTAGTATCTGTCAATGATTTGCAGTCTGGTAGTATACACAACCTCAACAGCATGACTATAAGCAATCATTGGATGATGTCCTGACAAATGACACACAGTCATAGGGAACTCAGTAACAGTTGGATCCTTCCGGTGCTACACTATAACACTAACCAGTGCTAATGACCGCCATCCATTCCTGTGTCCACACCTGTTTGGCATATAGCCCCCTTAGGTACATGCAAACACACTAGGGATGTGTCCATCCAAATCTGGAAATGCATGCATTGGCCTACAATCCATTCCCTGGATGGGACACATATCCTACACAAGGGTATTTTACAGACAGATGCCTGTCATCTGATACATGCTGTATAGCAGTAAGCCGACTATGGCATAGTCATCCACATGTACTATACTTACTATCCCGTCTACCACAAAGGTGGTAGCCCTCAACATGTATGTTGGGTACCAATGTGTACATACAGCCTCATGTTATTTCATGTGTCCCTTGGTATCCACATATCCATAGGTATTTTGGAGTCCCAAGGTGTGTCACATGAGATATCAGAGGCCTGTTTGCATATCCACAAGGCAGTTGTACACCTATAAAGACTGTCCATTATTGGCAGTTGTTGTTGTGTATAAACATGTTTGACATATACCCCAGGCATATACCCTCACTCACACCACTGTTAAGTAACTGTCATGGGTGTGTGTGGTACAGATGACCTTGGCCATGGATCACGACAGTGGATGGCCCTGTCACATACATACATATGTGACCTACGATCTGAGAAGCAGCGGCACAACCTGTCAATGGCAACAAATGTATTCATGTAGTATGCAGGCTTCACACCTATGTACTGATTAAGGGAACATGTACACATATATATTTGCCATGCAGATACCTGATGTGTGCAATGCACTTACTGTTGTAATCATAATATGTCATAACATAGTAAAAGCAAAAACCACACCGCATTGACCAAGAGTGGCACACACACAGTCAGCACTTGCAGGATTCAAACATCTTTTAGTGTGTTTTCCCAGTCTTCAGAAAGGCCACTCCTTTCAAAGAGAATTGTACACATACACACAGTCAGCAGGATTCAAACCCCTACCTAACTATGTTATGACACTAGAGAGAGAGACGCATTAGCACGGCGCGCTATTTGCTTTACTGGGTGGTTTTCCTTCTCCTGCTGTATTCATAGGGTGGTGACATCATCAGTCTTTCCAAAGAGGAATGTACATCTTTTAGTGTGTCTTCCCAGTCTTCAAAAAGACCACTCCTTTCAAAGAGAGTTACACACACAGTCAGCATTTGCAGGATTCAGACCCCTAACTAACTATGTTATGATACTAAAGAGAGCCACATTAGCATGGCACGCTATTTGCTTTACTGGGTGGCTTTTCTTCTCCTGCTATATTCCTAGGATGGTAACATCATCAGACTGGACATAGGTTCATAGATTCATAGATAGGTAATAGGCTATTGGCCCTAGGGCCTATATAAGCCTAGCCAAAGGTACCCTGGCTTTTGCCACCCAAGAAAATTATTTTCCTGTGCCACTGTCAAGCAGAGCCACAGAAGTGATCCCCAGGGTGAATTTCCTATCTCCCATCCAATCATCAAGAGTTTTCTTGAAGAGTGCTAATGAGGAGCTTTGTTTGATATAGATAGGTAGTTTGTTCCAGAGTATGGGAAGTCTCTGGGACAGGAATCTATCCCTCCAGCATGTTCTGTTTATTATGGTGACGAGATTTTGGTCCCTAGAGTGTGTAGCTCATAGGGATTGGGATTTCTTTAAGTGGAGCATGTCTAAAAGCTCTGGGTTTGACATAGCTTTGTGTGTTAGGCAGAGATCGCCTCTGAGTAGGTGATATGCAATGGAGCAAAGCTGCAGTTTTTTGAGACGGTCTGCATAGGGCATCTCTTTGAGGCTGGTAATCCTCTTTGTGAGGTATTTCTGTGGCCTTTCCAGTTGTTGTAGATGTCTTGCGAGGTACATACCAAAAGGGGCATTGTACTCTATATTGGGTCTAATGAGTGATGAGTAGAGGGGAACAATGACATCTTTTTTCCTGGATGAGAAACCTTTTGTGATGAGGTGTGCCACATAGAAGGATTACCTGACTACTGTGGCGATGTGATTATCAAAGGAGAGACTACTGTCCACCTGTGTCCCAAGGTCTCTTATCACACTTTCGGTGTTAAGTAGACTATCACCTATGTGGTAGTTCATGGGTACTGAGTTTTTACCAAAAGGGATGACAATGCACTTTTTGGCATTGAGCTTGAGGCCATGGCTTTGACACCAGGCATCTGTCTCAGTGAGACCCTTTTGTAGGATGTCCACATCTTTTGGAGTTTTGATTATGGCTCCTAGTTTGCAGTCAGGAGAGGACCCAGGACTGAACCCTGTGGTACTCCACTTGTCACTGGTCTGAAGTTGGATTTGGAGTCTGCTACTTTCACAGTGTGGGTTCTGTCAGTGAGCCAGTTGGCAATCCATCTTGTGACATAGGAATTTATACCTAGTTTAGTGAGTTTATCTATAATTCCAGAGTGGGGGATGGTGTTGAAAGCCTTGGCGAGATCTAGATAGGCTGTGTGAACCACCTTACCCTCATCTACAGCTTTGGTGACTGCTTCAAATAAGTCTATCAGGTTTAGGAGACATGATCTGCCTTTTACAAACCTGAACTGGGTGGGGTCCTGAGTTTGGAGATTACCAATGTCACTGTTTATAAGTTCCATGATGATACGCTCCATAGCCTTGCAGACCAGGCTCGTTAGACTAATGGGGTGGTAGTTTCTGGGGTCTGTGGTGGCTCCCCCTTTGTAGAGTGGGATAACTGTCACTGTGTGCCACTCAGTGGGCACATAGCCTGAGGTGAGGCTATGATTGAACATGGTACTTAGGTGGGGTGCCAGTTAGTTCTGTAGTTCATGTAGAACACAGCCTGGGATGTCTCAGGTCCCATGGATGCTGTGTTCTTGGCTTTGGATAGTGTGTTTTTTACCTGTGCAGCCATGATTACAGGAACTTTGCATTCTCCTGGTATAGAGATGGGCCCTTTAGGGGATGACAGGGGGGTAAAGTTAGCACTGAACCTATCTGCCAGGATGTTGGCAATATCAGTTGGTTCTGTATATTTAGTGCCATTGTGCTGTAACTCAGAGCAGATCTGAGTGTTGCCATTGAGATTCTTGACATAGCTATAGAATGCTTTGTGGTTGTCTTTAGAGTCAGTGGCGATTTTGTTTTCATAACTACCTTTGGAGGATTTTATGAGGGATCTCAGCTTCTTACTGAGGCTGACCAGGGAGTTTCTCCAATCATGGGATTTTACTCTTTTTTGCAACCGTTTCTTTCTTCTGTCATAGAGTTTGTTTATGGCAGGGGACCACCAGATTGGCTTCCTTTTTTGGAGGATAGCATCTTGGTTCTGTTAGGGATTGCATGATCCATGCACTCGTGTAAGTGCTTATAAAGTGCATTTGTGTAGGATTCAGCAGTCATACCTCTATTGTCCATCAGCATGGGTGTCGTGAAGTTTGCCACTTCTGTCTTAAGAAGCGTGAAGTTGGCTTTGGAGAATTTTTTTACTGTGGTTTCCCTAATGGGGGGTGGTGGAGGGATGTGGATGTCTAGGGTGATTAGCTTGTGGTTGGATCTGACCAACAAGGAATTGACCTCTGGTGTGGAGCACCTAGTTGCCCATGTTGGTAATAACCAGATCTAGGATATTGCTGACCCTGGTGGGGGTGTGGATAAGTTGACCCATCGCATTGGAATTTATGAATTCCAGAAAACGTTGAGCACAAGAGTTGGTACATGAGTAGTTTTCCCAGTTAATGGTAGGGTAGTTGATATCACCCATTATTAGGGTGTTAGGCTGTACCATAATATTTTCCAGTGTATTAAGAAATGAGGAGTGGGAATCCTGGGGCATGGTGGGGAATCTGTAGCAAGCTACAATTTGGATTGCGGTCTTGCCCAGAGTTAGTTGCACTTGGATAATCTCGGATGCATTATGCTGAGCAACTAGCCTGGAGGTGTGGATATCCTTAATGAATATGGACACGCCTCCGCCTTTAGTGTTTCGGTCCAGGTTAGGTGGCCAAAAGGTGTGGTATGAATTATAGCCTGGTAATGCAGGGGTACTCTCTGGAGCCTTGAACCAGGTCTCTGTCTCTGCACAGATGTCGATGTTCTCCATTTTAAGGAGTGCCTCGAGAGAGTGCATTTTGAAGTTTAGACTTCTAGCATTGAGTAGCAGTACCCTCAGATTCTTCTTGCCTGTACCTGTTAGGGTGGTGAATTTGTTATTTGAACCTTGCCTAAAAAAGGCACTATAGGGGTGGCTAGAGCCTTAGCCAGTATCTGAAATCCCAGGGGCAACAGGTACAGGCCATCTCTGGCAAAGCATCATGGCTTGTTGATCATGTCATCCCAGGCAGACAGAAACTGGATCCCCTTAGAATGGCACCAGAAGCTTAGCCAATTGTTGAAGTCAATCATTTTGTCCTTGTACTGTGGTATAATTCTGGGTGATGGCAGGATGCTACTCAGGGCTAGGGTCATACCTGCCTGGGCTACATGATCGGACAGCTCCTCCATGTCCCTTTTCATGTAGTCCAAGGAGGTACGTCTCAGGTCATTCACACCAACATGGACAATGACAGAGTTATATTTGTACTTGTAGTGGAGTGACCTGAGTGCATGCGTTATGTGGCAGATCCTGGCACCCGACAGGCAGCTGACAGTAACTTTCTCCTTGTTTAGCCTGGTGAGTGGAACATCAGTGTGCCTGACTATAGAGTCACCTATGACTAGAGTGTTGGGTATGTTGTTATGCCTTATGAGCTGTGGTTGAGTGGCACACTGAGTTTGTGGGCTATGTGTCATTTGGGTTTTGTTGGGGGGTGGAGGTTGCTTGTGCTTTTGCTTTGGAGGTCCCTGTTGCTTGGGCAGGTTTTTACTGAGAGCCTCTGTGAATGTACGTGTGTGTTTTGTGTTTCTATGTGTGTGTTTTCGTGGTGTAGGTTTTGAGGGACTATGTGCTGAGTATGGTGTGGTGCAAGTGTTTACCTTCTCCTCTTGACTGTCTAGTCCAGTCTTGGGTGAAGAGAGCTTTGCTTCCAGTTTGGCTATATAAGTGCATCTCTCACAGGTTGTAGTGTTCGGTGGTAGGAGGAGAGGGTTGTCTGTGTACATGAGGCAATTACTGCATTGCCCCAAGATGCCCAGATTCATCAGGTAGACAGGAGAAAAAAATGGGAGCTGACCCTTAGACATGCCTGGATAGGTGCTTATTTGTTAAGTACTAGAAACTGTTTTCCTCCATGGTAATGTGTGTGCACTTTGTTTTATGCCATTCCAGGAATGGTCCATGTGGGTCGTCAGGTGTCAATAGCTGAAACAGGAACACATAATCCTTACCTTGTGTGATCTATCTGTGGACACATCGACATTCCTTCATATGTCAACACATATTTATGCACAGCTTGTTGGTTTTGTGGGTACTACATGTGTCTGGGATGTTGATAAAGGGCTATTCAAAGTGTATGTGAGACTTGTGTAGCTGTGTTCAGTGATGTATGTCCTGGGTGGCTGTCTTGCAAACAGTCTAGCATGTTTGGGAACCATGATCTGCACATGAACATACCACAGTTAGTAGGGTTGTGTGTATGTCAGCTTCCAATAGCTCGGTTTATGACTTCAACCATGATGGACGCCATGGCCTTGCCGATCAGACTTCATAGGCATACTGGACTATACTCCCATGGTGTGTTGTGCACCAACACTTGTGTGTTGTGCCATATGTTGCTGGAACACATTCAACGGTTCCACATCCTGTGTAAGGGGGGAGGCTCAGCTGACTGTTCAGGTGCATGAGCTGTTTGTTCTGTAGTTTATGCAGGACACATATTGGGAAGCAATGTAGTCCACTTGATGCCATGCTTTTGGCATTGGGGGAAGCTGTTCATCCATTCTACATGTGATATCTCCTGGTATGATGATATGGACTATCGTCAGTGGGAGGTGGGTATGTATATACGGGCGTGCCTGTCAAGATGTCACCATTGTCAGCCAGGTACAGTTGGCCCTGACTCATGACATATATGTCTGTACATTGCTATATATGACATAGCTGTTGGAGGTGGCATGATTCAGTCTGGACTCCTTCTCAACTACTCTTTACAGAACACCAACGAACCTGAGCACTAATCCCTGTTATACTCTTTTACACACTTAACACCCTACTGATCCTTTGTGATCTGGCTACAGAGTATGTCATCATAATATCCCAGCATGTCCAGGGGTCGGCTTTGTGTGCACTCTCCAGTCCAGCTGGTGAATATTGTGATGCAGACACAATCTCACATCTGCCTCATGTACACAGACAACAATCTCCTCCTCCCGACAAACTCAGATATATGTGTGAGATGTACCTATAGAGACATACTGGGTGCTGAACTCTCTCAACCCATGACTGGCATAGTCTATCAAGTGGTGAAGGTAACCACACACACTACATATCAGTCTCACATATCCTCTGGCGACAGCACTCAGACCACATTATCACACATACACATACTTGGATGCTGTAAATGAACTCTGCCTAAGCAGCAGAGACCTCCACAGCAGGCACACACACAACTGCTACCCCACTACAATACCCACATCTCACATAGTTCACAATGTCAGTGTGCCACACAGTCACTGCCCTTCGGGCTAAACAACACACATAATACACTTGTGATAGGTGACACCTATTGTCAGACACACTGATGTACCACTCACCAGCCCATACAAGGGAATAGTCCCTTTGTGCTGTCTGTCGGGTGCCAGGATCTGCCACATTACACATGCAGTCAGATCACTCCAAAGCAAGTACAGGACTGGCACCATCATTGTCCATGCTGGTGCGTAAAACCTCTGACGTTACTCCCTGGACCACATGACATGGTACATGGAGGAACACTGTGATCATGTAGCCCAGGTCAGTATGACCCTGACCTTGTCTAGCATGTTACACCGACCAAGTATGATGTCACAGTATACAGACAAACATATCACATTTAACAGTTGGCTAACAGATTGGTGTCATTCATAGGGGATACAGTGTCTGTTAGCCTATGGTGACATGTTCAACATGCCACGTAACTTCACTATGGACAACTTGCACCTGTCACCCTTGGACCTTCGAATGCTGGCTAAGGCTCTTGCTACCACCATAGTGCATTTGTTGAGCAGGGCTCAAAAGACAAACCCACCTCCATAGACATTACAGGTTAAATGAAAGTAAGGGTAATGCTGCTCAACACCAGATGTGTTACCCTCATATTGCGGCCACTCAGGACTCCCCTCAGTATGGGGGATAGCGATATCTGTGCACTAACAGACGCCTAGTTCAGGGTCACATATGCACACCGGCACTGCCAGGTTATGTTTCATACCATGCTTTCTGACCACAGGACTTGGAACGGACACCACAACTAGGGGGTGTATCCATATACATCACAGATACACACACCTCCGGGTTAGTAGCACTGCACTAAGCATCACAGACCATACATATACAGCCACCATTGTGCAAAACTGCCTTTCAGTTTGTTGCCTGCTACAGACCACCCTCCCATACTCAGGAACCACAGACGGCTTTTCTGGGAACAGTGGAGGATATGAAGGTCTCCACAAACACCATTATACTGGGTGACTTCAGATACACGAATATTGACTGGTGATACTATTCAAGCCCCAACAACGTCGCCCTACAGTCGCTACAATTTGTACATTCATATGCTATGGCACAACCAGTCACCACAGCCACAAGGGAGAATACATCTTGGACCTGATCATCACCAACATGGGGACTCTATGTTCCACACCAGCGATATACCCTTCATTGGTAAGGTTGGAACATACATATATCTCACTGGACATACATATATACTCCACACACCCATCCTGGGTAATCTTGGTGAACTTCTGATGAGCCAACATCTCACTTCACCAAAGCAAGGTGGTATCCTTCAGAGACCCTGAGACAGTGGCAAATACGGCTCTGACTGCTGAATCCTTTACATACACATTCTATGGACACCTAGTGGACTGCATGGATTGTGCTATCCCAAATAACAACAGGATTCACTCCTCCAATGGCAGGGGACCTGTCTGGTAGACCCCAGCCATTAATAAGCGGTACAACATCAGGAGGAAGCTACTACATAATAGAGCACAATCACAGATGGGGAAAGCATCTGTGATCTGTACTAGCAGACAGCTACTATCACTCATGGACTTTTCTAAGGGCCGTTTCTACCAGACAATTGCAACAGACATGTAGGACTATCACAAGGCCTTCATCAGTTATGTCAGGAACCTGGGTGGGCACTCACTGATATGCTGTGTGTTACTGCATACTGACTAAACTTACCCTGAACCCACTGGCATAGCCAACATCCTGGCCAGCAGGTTCAGTGCAGATGTCTCCCCCCCATCCCCCCAGGGAGCAACTATCCATCCCAACAGAGTGTAACCTCCCTGACACCACACAGTAACAGGTGAGTGCTGCCCTCCCCAAAGCATACATTACAGCATCAATGGGACCAGTTGGTGCCCGGCCTGCATCTTACACGAGCTTCATGACAGACGTAATCCTCACATTACATCACTGTGCAATATCGGAGTTACTACAGGATATGTACCCAAAGAATGGCGTACAGTGACAATGGTCTCACTCCACAGAATTGGTGCCACAAGGGACCATGGACAATATTGCCCTATAAGCCTAACTAGCCTGTTCTGCAAAGCTATGGAGCGTATTGTCATGGGACTCTTAAACAAAGACATCGGGAACCTAGAGACACTGTGTCCTACACATTTCAGCGTTGTTGTGGGCAGATCTTGCCTCTTGAACATGTTTGTATTCTTTAGACGGTTAACAGGTCCATCGACATAGGGACAGTTGTACACGCAGCCTACCTGAACCTTGCAAAACCCTTCCACACAATAACCCACTGGGCCATTATGCATAGGCTCACCAGCATCGATATGGACACATATCTCACATGATGGATTGCTACCTGGATCAGGGATAGCATCCACATGGTCAGAATTGCAGGTGCCATGTCTGACTATACACCAATTACAAGTGGCATCCCACACGGCTCGGTCCTGGGACCTCTCTTGTTCAGTGTATATTTGTCTGATGTACAGACTACCACAGGGGGAATATGGCTGACCTTGTTCACACTTGACTGCAAACTGGGTGCCATAATCAACTCTCCAGCTGCCACATGCATACTCCAACAGGGTCTCACAGAGATGGATGACTGGTGCCTGAGCCATGGCCTACAGCTAAATGCCATTAGTTGCATAGTCATCCCCTTTGGGAATAACAACATGCCCACACATTACCACATAGGTAGTACTCCATTACATACGGTAGGAATTGTTAGGTGACTGGGGACATGACTTGATTGTACTTTCGCCTTTGACATTCAAGTTGCCAAGGTGATTGGACAGACCTTCTTTATAAGCCACCTTATCCCATATGGTTTCACATCCAGATCGAGTGAGGTCATTGTGCCCCTATACTCATCACAACCATGCTTGGTTACAATGCTACCTTTGGGGTGTACCTTACCCAACACCTGCAGTAACTATACAATACCCAAGAATCACATATCTCACAAAATCAGTGTGCCTCACAGTCACAGCCCTTAAGGCCAAACAACACACCAAATACACTTGTTATAGGGGACTCTATTGTCCAGCACACTGACGTCCCACTCACCAGACTGAACAAGGAGAAGGTCACTGTAAGCTGCCTGTCGGGTTCCAGGATCCGCCACATAATGCAAGCACTCAGGTCACTCCAAAGCAAGTACAAGTATGACTCTGTCATTGTCCATGCTGGTGTGAATGACCTGAGATGTACCTCCCTGGACTACATGAAAAGAGACATAGAGGAGCTCTCTGATCATGTAGCCCAGGCTGGTATGATCCTGACCTTGAGTAGCATCCTGCCCTCACCAAGAATGATGCCACAATATAAAGACAAAATGATCAGTTTCAACAATTGGCTAAAGTATTGGTGTCATTCAAAGGGGTTCCAGTGTCTGTCAGCCTGGGATGACATGCTCGACAAGCCATGTTGCTTCGCTAGGGACGGCTTGCACCTTTCACCCTTAGGCTTTCGTATGCTGGCCAAGGCTGTTGCCAGCCACATAGTGCCTTTGTTAGGCATGGCTCAAAGGACAAACCCATCTCCATAGACAACCCAAGGATAAAAAAACTAAATGTAATGCTACTCAATGCCAAAAGTCTAAACCTCAAGATGCACGCACTCAAGGCTCTCCTCAGTATGGAGAAAATCGATGTCTGTGCAGTAACAGCAACCTGGTTTAAAGCTCCTGAGAGCACCCCAGCACTACCAGGTTATAACACATACCATGTGTTTTGGCCCCAAAACTCGGACCGAAGCACAAAAGGAGGGGGAGTATCTATATTCATCAAAGATACCCACACCTTCAGGTTAGTGGCACTGCACAAAGCATCGGAAACCATCCATGTGCAACAAACAGTGGGCAAAACTGCCTTTCAGTTTGTAGCCTGCTACAGAACACCCTCCCTATTACAGGAACCCCACTTGGCATTCCTGAGAACACTGGAGAATATGAAGGTCTCTCCAAACACTATGTTATTGGTGACTTCAACTACCCAAACATTGACTGGAAACTACTCAAGCCCAAACACCCTCACCCAACGGTTCCTTGAATTTATAAACTCTAATGCAATGAAACAACTGGTCACCACTCCCACAAGAGGGAACAGCATATTGGACATGGTCATCACCAAAATGGGGATTCTATGTTCCACACCAGAGGTAAACCCCTCATTGGTAAAATCAGACCATAAACAGATTTCCCTGGATATCCATATCCCGTCCCCACCCCCAGCCAAGGAAATCACTGTAAAGAATTTCTCAAAAGCCAACTTTGCACTTCTCAAGACTGAGGTGGAATCCTTCAAAGCCCCCGGGCCAGAGGATAATACAGCCCAATCCGCAGAATCCTTTACAAATGCATTTTTTGAGCACAGGCAGGAATGCATGGATCGTGCTATCCCAAATGAAACCAAGACTCACTCCTCCAAAAACAGGAGACCTGTCTGGTGGACCCCGGCCATAAATAAGCTATACAACAGAAGGAGGAAGCTACTACATGACAGAGCAAAATCACAAAAAGGGAAGGCATCTCTGATCAGTACTAGCAAGAAACTTCGATCCCTCATAAAATCATCAAAGGCCAGTTTCGAATGAAAAATTGCCCTAGACACTAAAGATGATCACAAGGCCTTCTTTAGTTATGTCAGGAATATGGGTGGAGACTCCCAGATATGCTCTGAATTGTTGCATAACGGTACAAAATATATCGAACCTGCAGACATAGCCAACATCCTGGCAGACAGATTCAGTGCAAACTTATCCCCCCTCCCCCCCAAAGGAACAAATGCCTATCCAAACTGAATGTAACCTCCCTGACATCACAAATGCACAGGTGAAAGATGACCTCTCCAAAGCAAAAAACACAGCATCTATGGGACCGAACGGTGTCCCAGGCTGTGTCTTACACGAGCTCCAAGAAGAGCTGAACCCTCACATTAAGTCACTGTTCAAACTTAGCCTTACTACAGGATATGTACCCAAAGAATGGTGTACAGCTACAGTGGTCCCACTCCACAAAGGTGGTGCCACAACAGACCCCGGAAACTATCGCCCCATAAGCCTGACTAGTCTGGTCTGTAAAGCTATGGAGCGTATTATCATGGAACTCATAAACAAAGACATTGGGAGCCTCCAGACACTGGACCCTACCCAATTCGGGTTTGTTAAGGGCAGATCTTGTCTCTTAAACCTAGTTGATTTCTTTGAAACAGTTACTAAAGCCATTGATGAGGGCAAGGTAGTCCACACAGCCTACCTGGACCTCGCAAAAGCCTTCGACACAGTACCCCACTCAGACATCATAAATAAGCTTACCAGATTAAATATCTACCACTGTATCACAAGATGGGTTGCATACTGGCTCAGGGATAGAACCCACATGGTCAGAATTGCAGGTGCCATGTCCGAATACAAACCAGTTACAAGTGGTGCCCCACAGGGCTCAGTTGTGGAACCTCTCTTGTTCGGTATATACTTCTCTGAGGTTCAGGCTAACACGGGGGATTATGGCTGACAAAGTTCACAGATGACTGCAAACTGGGGGCCATATTCGATTCTCCAGCTGACACAAGCATCCTCCAAAAGGGTCTCACAGAGATGGATGCTTGGTGCCAGAGTCACACCCTCAAGATAAATGCTAAAAAGTGCATAGTCATCCCCTTTGGGAAAAACAAGGTGCTCACAAATTACCACATAGGTGGTAATCCATTAAGTATGGAAGAAGTAATTAGAAATTTGGGGACCAACGTAGATAGTAATCTCTCTTTTGATAATTACACTGCCAAAGTGGTTAGAAAGACCTTCTATATAGCCCACCTTATCACAAAAGGGTTCGCATCTAGATCAAGAGAGGTCATTGTGCCCCTCTACTCGTCACTCATCAGGCCCATAATTGAATACAATGCCCCTTTTGGGATGTAATTTACCCGACACCTGCAGCAACTGGAGAGACCCCAAAAGTACATCATCAAGAGGATCATGGGCTACAAACAGATGTCCTATGCAGCTTGACTAAAGAAACTCCAGCTCTACTCAGTTTCTTACCGCCTACTAAGAGGAGATATATGCCTGATGTACAAAGCCATGTCAAACCCAGAATTAATGGACATGCTCCACCTCAAAAAATCCAAGTCCCTTAGAGCTACATGCTCCAGGGACTTAAACCTCAGCACAAAACTAAATAGGACATGCTGGAGGGACAGATTCATTTCCCAGAGGCTCCCCTCACTTTAGAATAGAATCCCATTTCATGTTAGACCTAGCCCCTCGCTGACCCTCTTCAAGCGAAATCTGGACACATGGATGGGAAATCGCAAATTCACCCCTGGGATCTCTTCTGTGTCCCTGCTAGACAGAGGCACAGCAAACTAATCTTAAAGGGTACCTTCTGTGACCTACTTTACAGAGGCACAGTAGGCTAATCTAATAGGGAGGTGGAAGCCAAATACACTCTGGTTAGGCTTATAAATGCCCTAGGGCAGATAGCCTAGTATCTACCTATGAACCTATGAACCTATAAGTTCCACACCTAGCAGATTTAGGGACTCACACGGATGACCTGCACAGTTCGGATGCAGTAACTCCAGCTCTACTCAGTCACTTACCACCTACTCGGATATAATGTGTGCCTGTTGTTTGCAGTAATACCCAACCTAGAATTAATGGACATGCTCCACCTCAGCATATCCAACTCCCTTGTAGCTACACACTCCAGGGACATATACCTTAGCACAGATGTTAATAGGACATGCGGGAGGGACAGATTCTTATCCCAGGGCCTCCACTCACTCCGGATTGTGATCACAGTTTCACATAGGCAGAGCCACCCACTGACCACCTACAGGGGACATCTTGATGGCTGTATGGGTGATCGTATGTTTACCCCTGGGATATCATCTGTGTCCCTGCTAGAAAGAGGCACACTAGCCTAGACATACATGGGCTATCTTGTGTGACCTACTATTCACTGGCACAGTGTAGTAATCTGACAGGGCTGGAAAAGCCAAACACACTCTGGCTAGGCTTGTACATACCCTAGTCCAGATAGCCTAGTATCGACCTCTGAACCTATGCTTATGTTCGGGATGCACAATATTTATTGCTGATACTGTTTGCAGGTCTTTATCGTCTTTGCTTTCCCAGTTTCTATGCACAACTTAGGTATCTGCAGAACATATTTGATCATGACAGGGTTCCACTATATTATATATGTGTCTGTTGTCATGTAACTGTGTGCACAGGGCAGATTGCTGGATAGTGAGAGGTTCCTGGATTAACACATGCAACAGCCAGATATGTGTGGCCCACTGCTGTACTCAGACATGGCCTAAGTGTGTGAGCATGCCTAGTTCAGGCTTTCCATGTTTTGTTGCCTGACATATGTCTCATTTATTCAAGTGTGTGAGCATGCCAGGTGTGTGACCTTTCAGCATGTTGCGATCTGAAGTCCACTACATTTGTGGATGTGTGTGAACATGACCAGTATTAACATTTATACTGTGTATGTTGGAAGTCACGTTCTGTTCTTGCTGCAGGACTCACCTTTGTGTCATAACTCAACAGGGATTATGCTGTGCCTGCAGGGTTTCCATGAGATAATTTGCATAGACTTATCAACATTCCTTCATCCTGGCTGAACACTGCAATACTGTCATGGTTTACTGGTTCCGTACTTTAACTATGGTGCACAGTATCCTGGGTTCAAGGCCCATCACTGTTTTATATTTTCATACTGAGCAAACCAGACTGCTTAAGGGCCAGTTAAGCAAATATGAGCATGTTGGCTTTTGTTCAGCTATGCCCTACTTAGACCAGGCTTGTCCGACATTGCTGTATATTCACCAACTTTGCTGGACATTGTCCAATATTACTCGACATTGACCACAGTTGTACTAGTTGGTGTGTGCGATTCTGTTTGCATATACTACATGGTGGTAAATGCTGTTTTGCACTACCTTAAATTGCTTAACACATGGCAATCATGCCTCAAGTGGTACTGCAGGGCTGCCTATGTCAGATGCACATACTACACTCCCTGTACATGTTTGAAAGCAGGTAGTGTCAACTTAGGCATCCCTTTTACTATATGTGCAAGTCAGAGAGAGGTATCATTTCCAGGGTTCCTACTGAGCCAGTGTATGTGCTATGCATTGCCTCTTTGCCAAGGCCAAAGCATACTGGGCACACCTCCTTCTGCCTACTGGGGCAGGCTCAGGTTGTTCCTCCTCCGGGTCATGCTCTGCCTGTGATGACCTTGGCAATGGTGGGGGGCTGTTTGGCCCAGGCCTATGCTGGTCCTGCTGCAGCTGTTTTCGCAGGATCATATTATGTAGCATTGCACATATCATGACAATTTGGGTACATGTAGTTGGTGAGTACTGCAAGGCTCCACCAGATGTGTCCAGGCACCGGAACTGTGACTTGAGAAGCCCAAACACATGCTCAATTACATTTTTTGTTTGTGCGTGTGCCTCATTATGGCATTCCTGTTCAGGTGTGTGTGCATTTCTGATAAGTGTCATCAGTCACAGCTCCAGTGCATAGCCAGCATCCCCCACTAGGTGACTATGTGGGATGTCCCCACTGGCAAATGTCTGGTACAGCTGCGTCAGATGCCAGATATGGGAATCATGGTAGCTTCCAGGGCAGCCAGCACACACATTCAGTATTATGCCCTGGGCATCACACATGACCTGGCAGTTGATGGAGGGGAAGCCCTTGTGGTTAATGTAGGCCCTACCCCGCTCACCAGCTGGTGCTTTGATGCGGATGTGCGTGCAGTCTATTGCACCAACTACCTCAGGATATTCTGCTATTTGCTGGAAGAGATGCTTATTGCTGGCCAATACCTCATGGGAATTGGGGAAATATACATGATCACCGACGTGCTGACATGGCATCCAGGAACTGATGCAGTACCCTGGATGCTGATGCCTGTGATATCCCCATCATATCACCAGTTGGTCTCTGGAAGGTACCTGTTGCTAGTATTCATAGGCCAACACTTACCTTGGTTTCCACTGGAATGGGTTCCCCTCTGTTGGTTCTGTGTGTAAGGTGTGGCCTGCACAGCTCAACAATTTGCTGCATCAGGTCTCTGTCCACTCTATAGCACTTCACTATCTCCAGCTCATGTAGCCCCTGGTAGGTTACCCTGGGCCTGTACACTCTTCTCTGTCTCCTCACTGGGGGTTGGTTGGCAGCATTCCCATTGTCACCACTCTCAGCATGTTGCATATGTCGGTTTATGACATCAATGGCAGCCCCTAACATTTTTTTGTCTCAGTTAAGCCTTTTCAGTATTCACTTCTCTTAGCTTACTGCAGTGCTGCAGTGTCTCTGAGGAATACATGGTGAAAAGTTGTTTGCAGAGTTTTAAGTGCTGGGCTGGGCTGGTTTACTGCCTATGTAATTGCCTGATTCTGATTATTTCCACCTGCTAGCTCTGCTGACTCTCCCTGGTTAACTTCCTACTGTTTGTTGTGCTTCCTTTTCCCTTTCCATTTCCTCAGGTGGGCAACACCGAGCACACTAGCGCAAATGTGCTTACAATACTTTAAACTGTCTTATACATGCTTACTCTGGCTTAAACACGCGCACTCACGCTTACAAGTGCACACACTGTTTTACTCAGGTTTACTGGCACGCACACGCACGCATACACATTGCAGGCATATTTACAAGAAACTTTAGTGATACCCACAGTGTGCACCTTCTATTTCTTGACTTTAGCTAGGATACCTGGTGACACACCTCTTCCAGTAATGAGTAACTGACAGCTAACACATGCCACTCTGCTCCAATTAGCTTATCTTCTTTCATACATAGCCCCCTCATGATGTCACCTATATCCTACTCTGTTACTCCCCTTATCCTAGTCTTACACTCCACTGACTGTGCTCATTTGCTATGTAGGCTTGGGATTCACTATCCTTACCCTCATTTGCATAGGATTGCCTACTAATGCTTGGTTACATCTCTTAGACTGAGTTCCCCCCTTAGCAACCTCTACTCGGTAGCCATGTTGTCTTCAGCCTGCCATTGCCTTGCATTGTACATTACAAGTTCACATAAAATCCACATTTGTGGATATTAATTATTAGTTTTCTGGTTTTTAGAGTGCAGCCCATTTGCATGGCGCTGCGCTATGCTTAAACATCGGAAATTGGACAAAAAAAATAATAATTTTTTTAAATTTTGCATCGGGAAACATTGCCAATGGCCGTATATTTGGCCATTGGCATGCTTCCTCTACTGGATGCAACCTTTATTTGGAGCTGTCACAGCTCCGTTTTGCTATTTGCAGAATGGTACTCAGCTGTCAACTGAGCACATTTCTACAAATAACACTGCTCTTACTCGGACAGGTTCGGGTTTCCTGAATCGCAAATCTACCTCATTTGCATGCCTTTCGGCTGCAGTTGAGGTAATTTGCATGTCCCGGCCCTGTCCGTGTAAGAGCCGTTTTAGGAGCTCTCTTGCACGCCCCTGCAGGCTGTTCCTGGATCGCTCATCGGACATGTTGGCTGCATGGAGTCTTACTCTACTCTTAGACTCTGTGCAAGCCATCATGAATCCGGCCCATATTTAGAATTATTGTAAAAAAAGATGTCACATATGTAATGATGGAAAACCGAGTAAGTTGTCAAATAATGTAAAAATTGTTTAAGTCATTATTATTCAGTAATATAAAACACAGGTTTGCAAATACACAGGATAGAACTGCAGTGCATGTGTGATAATGGAAGGAAAAAGTAACACTTATTGTTATAATTATTTAGTGATGTCAATGCTCAATGATTTGCCTGAAAACACACATTTTATGAGGAACAGACCAAAAGTAAGAGTCAAAAATATGGACATTCTGTAAAAATCTGGACAGTTGAGAGGTATTTGGAAAGGTGATGTTTTTACTGACAAGAAGCATTGCATTACATATAGGCACCATGCACTGCCAGATATAGAATTCTAGTAGGTATATTTTATCATGGGGTCTTTGAAAGAATATCTAGAAAGTCAACACATTTATGTTGTGATGATGCAGGGCCAGATTCTTGAACAGGACACCATTCCAAGTGGTAAGATGATGATAAGGAAGATGTTTGTTAAATGTTTAACCATTTCAACGTTATACATACACATATAAGTAAAAATAAAGAGCACAGTGTCTGTGTAGCATGGCCCACACTGTCATTTCACAAACAGTATCAGTTTTCAAATAAAAAAAAACACAATCCACTCATCGTACATCATTAAAGTTGATGGAATAACTCTGTTTGCAGACTTATTAGGTTTGCTCTGTTACTTCTCACAGTAAATACGTCACACTGAATCTTTAAAGCAATCTGTATGAAATGTTATATAACCCGTAATATATTTCTGTCTGTCTTTTACAGGTGACTATACGTGAAAAGTATGAGCATCCTATTCAACTTGACTGACTATTCAGACATGTATTACAATACCACTTATGGTGAAGACAACATCACTGAGCCTTATAATGTTACATTTATTTATGGAAATGAAGATTATCACTGTATAGAGCTAGTATCAATGGTCCTTTACAGTATCACGGTAATCATAGGAATCCCTGGAAATGCAACTGTCATATGGGTGGCTGGACTGAAAATGAAGCGGACAGTGAACACAGTATGGTTTGTGAACTTAGCAATTGCTGATTTTCTCTGTTGTCTCTCCCTCCCTTTTTCCATTGCACACCTTGCTATGCATTATCACTGGCCTTTCGGCCAAGTCCTCTGCCAAATGGTCTCATCTGCAATGGTTTTTAATATGTTTGCTAGTGTCTTCTTGCTAACAGTCATCAGTATAGACCGCTGTGTTTTGGTGACCAATCCAATATGGTCTCAGAACAATAGAAAGCCTCATTTAGCAGTAATAGTATGTGCTACCATTTGGTTACTGGCTTTCCTAATGTCTTTGCCTGTTTTTCTTTATAGAGAAGTTCACACTGACAGTTTTTCAGATCAATCAATATGTACATACACAAGTGATTATGTTTATGTTTCCAGACTTAGAATATTACTTAAATTTGTATTTGGCTTTCTACTTCCTTTCTTTATTATCTGTATCTGTTATGGTAGCATCACAAACAAAGTGAGAAGTTCTCGTTTTACAAGGTCAAGAAAAACATTTAAAGTTGTAGTAATTGTAATTGTGGCATTCTTTATTTGCTGGTCACCCTATCATATCATTGAGATTCTGAGCATATTTCTTCACCCGGGTGATACAGAAAGCAATATTCATGACTGGCTTCAGGTCTTGGATTCCCTAACTATTGGTCTTGCCTATATGAACAGCTGTGTGAACCCCATGGTGTATGTATTCACAGGACAAGAGTTTAAAGAGAAGGTCAGAAAGTCAGTTAAGCAAGTCTTCGAAAGTGCCTTTAGTGAAGAGCTGACTCGTACTACAGCTCAGTCTAAGAGCAAAACAAGATCTTCCATGGATGATGGAATTGCACAATCAATCATGTGACAAATGAAGACTTCCAAATGAGTCCAGGAACACTTAACAAATGTATGGTAGAACACGCTAGAGAAAGCTTAATTCTGATCACCAAAATGAACATATTTCAGCATGATGCTATAATTGTCACATCTGTGAGTAAACGTACTAATGTCATTCATACAGTTTTAACAGAAAGAAGCTAGCTATTACACACCATGACCAGCACCACTGAAATGCATTGCAGCACCTGATGTTTATAGGTAGAAAAACTGTAACATGTTAAGAGAGCTTGAAAAATTACTCAGATGTACATTTTGTAAACATACCATGTGAGATTTGAAGCTGTGCACTTTATATGTATTTAATACAGCAATACATTGAAAATAGACAATGACCTGTTGGAAATAACCCTTAGAAATATATTATATACATTAGCTTACACTACTAAGGATATTGCTTTGGACTGTTATTTTTCATAAAGATGGAAACTGTTTGTGACAAGAGGATTATATGACAATGTCAATTAGTTTCAAGAAAGTTAATTATTTGCAGGAGACTTTTATACCCGACAGAAAATGCATCAGGATTGTACAATGTCTTAGCTTGCTTCATGGACAACGATTACTTATAGTACAGTCATGTTCAATGACTGGTTAATCTCACAAAGGTAGTAGTTACACGGACAAAATATATGTGCAAATAAGTACTCATTTTAAAGTTAAAATATTGTTCATAGCTGGTGTATAAATAAAGTAAGTAAAGTGCCATTAAATGTGTACGCAGTCTACAGAACACAATGCGCAGACTTTAAGTAGCTTCCCTGCTCAGTGTAGCAGATTCGTGGCAAAACCAGTTTATCTGTTACATTTTTTGTACTGCTGTAAATTTCCTTATGTAGAACTGTCACTTAGATGTCATTTACTAGACTGAGTTCTAAATTGTATGATTAAGCATTCTTGTTTTGCATTCTACAAGATCCCCATATATCAGATGTGCTTTGGTTTATCCATGAGCATATATCAGTATTGGCTGCAGCTGCTACAGAACTTTTAAACACATATTTAATATTAGCTGTTCATTATTGTACACTTAATCTGTTCACTGTATGGCAACATTTATTTGAACTACCCACCCCTCAGGAAGATTACCAGGTGTGGCATCAAATCAGTCACATTCATCTTAGCTGTTATTACAATATACAGCACTTAATCATTATGTTTATTACTATTATTATTATTATTATTAATATTATAGCAAAGCAAAGTGAAGAATTTTGTTTTGCTATGCTATCCCTGCTGAAATAGATAACATAACATACATTTGTGGTATTTGTCACAACAGCCATATAGTTACACAACCAAATTATATGTTCCCTTAATTCTGTTTGTAAGAGATATTTGCCTCCCCTTTTCACCCTACCCATATAGTTCAAAATAGGATAGAAGTTAAGAAGGCCACAAAGAGAAGGCAAAATTGAGTTTGCCATCACTGATTGTCCTAAGACATGAAAGCTTACTTTTGAAAATCTTTCTAAAATTATACTCACCAACTTTAGCTGCCCTTCTTTACATATTAAATATTGTCATAATCTTAGCCAACAATCACCCCATGGTAAATTGAAGGAAATTATCTGATTTTTATATGAAAAAGGTTTCTTAACAACTTTTTTTTTAAATCTTGTTCTTATGTTATTCTAAACATTCTATTTTTTGGGAAAACTATATGATTTGAAATTATTAAGTATCACATTTATCATATGCCAGGTTCTGTACTTCAACAAATAACTACATTAGTCTCCTCACCTGTCATGGCACTGATTAAAATACTGCAGGTTCACACAAAACGAAATGTTCAAAATTTGTCAGAATATAAACTTATTCTCTTTATGTGATATTTAAATCATATAAGACAAATAGTGCAGGAATAAGTAGTCCAAAGGTCTGACGCAACTGCTAAGACTATCTTTTATTTAGGTTTTAGCAAACAGCCTTTACAAATACTTAATCCAACTGGCAAAACCTCTGATGCACTGAGCTGATAATACCGCATGAAGCATGAAAAAAAGCAACAACAAAAAGAAAAAAAACAGGTGAGGATAACTCAAACGACTTACAAAGAAGAATTATACTGCATTGAACCTTCTTAGAGAATGGTGACCTGTACATCACCAAGCTGACTGTAGAATGAATGTTCTCTAGCAGGATGTTAAGGTGCAGGAAATGCATACTGAAAAATGCAAACAGTCAAAAGGAAAAAAAAAAAAATGTATATATATATATATATATATATATATATATATATATATATATACGGGTCTATCTTAGTACATCGACATTTCAAAATACCGAAAACGAATTAACCGACACCAAAACATCGAAAGTCATTTAACCGACGCCAGAAGATCGACAGTTCACAAACACGACATCGCATACACCCGACACATCATACCAACAAACAAAACACATCCCCTATCCAACACCCACACACACAACACAAGCACACCAAAATCCTTACAAACAAACACTAACCCATACATACACAACTATCTACAACCCTAACCCAAACCCTTACCCTAAGGTCCGTCACTATCGCACTCTCACCCAACCCGCGCCCTAACCCTAACTCACTTATCCCACCCTACCGTACAAAACACCAACATCGCACACTTACCTTACTGCACTCACCTAACCCGCGCCCTAACCCTAACTCACTTATCCCACCCCTACCCTACAAAACACCAACATCGCACATTTACCTTACTCGCACACTCACCTAACCGGCCTAACCCTAACTCACTTATCCCACCCCTACCCTACTAAACACCAGCATCGCACACTTACCTTACTCGCACCCTATCGTCCGTCACTACCGCATACTTACATATCCTTTCCCCAGCGCAGCTTCTCAGCGTCGGTGTCTTCCTCCGTCGGTCTTCTGCCTTGTCGATCTTCTGGCGTCGGTAACGTGACTTTCGATATTATGGTGTCGGTGAATCCGTTTTCGGTATTGTGAATTGTCGATGTACTAAGATAGACCCATATATACATATATATATGTGTGTGTGTGTGTGTGTGTGTGTGTGTGTGTGTGTGCGTGCGTGTGTGTGTGTGTGTGTGCGTGTGTGTGTGTGTGTGTGTGTGTGTGTGTGTGTGTGTGTGTGTGTGTGTGTGTGTATGTGTGTGTGCATGAAAGTGCAAGTAAGTGAGAGACAGAGAGCTCAAGCACTGGGTGTAACAGGCAGTCTATCATAACGTTTTCATTAAACATTAAGAGGTATGAAACTCTTAATGTTTGGCATTACTGACTTGAGTTTAATTTTATAAGGAACACAGCAGCAATATTATCAAAATCAGATACAGTAAATGATAGGAACGGAAGGAGGTGAGAGGAGGAGAGAGCTGCAGTACTTTGCAGTCTATTTTTTTTTTTATTATTTTTAATTAACATCTGAAGATTAAATTGGTTGTTTAGGCTGAAAATGATTCTAATTGGCATGTGTGTTTGTTAGCTTCTGTGATTAGAGCATACCTCTCAACCTCTCAGTGCAAGAAATCTGGACAAGCCAGAAAGAATGTAATGGGGGAGACAAAGGCCCAAAAATAGAGACAGAATTTAAATATTGCTCCTATAAACTCAGAAAGTTGCTAGAAATTTAGTTTTTGCATTATTTTGTATTTTCTGAAGGATATAAAGTCTAAAACGCAAATGTCTGTCATCATTTAGTAATATTTATTGACTTCACTATTCAATGTTTTGCCAGAAAACCACAAATTGTATGAGGAACAGACCAAAAATATGAGGCAGAAAGCTGGACATTCTGCAAAAATGTGTACAGTTGAGAGGTATGCATGAGTATGAGTTTGTATCTCTTTCTGAATGTGTGTGTTTCTATTTACATGTTTGTATGTCTGTCTGTACTTCTGAATGTGTGTGTGTGTGTGTATCCCTTCAGTGTCAGGCCTCAGAACACCCGTGGGAATGTGTTGTTTACACAATAACACACATTCTTTGAGGCATTATAGCTTATATATCTGCATCCACAAGCATGGGTGCAAACGACCATACTGAAATTGTGTTAAACTTTGCATTAAGATAGTTTGACAGCTATATAGACAGGTGCCAAAGTTGCTGTCAAACATACAATTACCTCTCAGTTTCACTGTTGGCAAACAGTGAGGTAAAGTAACTCTTTATGTGTGTGTGTGTGTGTGTCTGTGTGTGTGTGTGTGTGTGTGTGTGTGTGTGTGTGTGTGTGTGTGTGTGTGTGTGTGTGTGTGTGTGTGTGTGTTTCCTTTCCATTTCTATAAAATGCAGTGCCAAATGTTACGACTTCCTCTGACATCCCCCATGTTACAGCTTCACTTGAAGTATAGTTTGGTACTGCAGAATAGTTCTTGTTACCACAGAAAAGTGTACTATTGTTAAAACGCATGCTCCATCCAAAAAATAGTAAGATTTCAGTATGATAAATACTACAATACCAAATGGAAATATTTTAAAAGAGACACAGACACTTGCATGATTCTGCACGCTTACACAGACACACACACGTGCACATGGGTACGCATACACACACACAAACACACACACAGACATGCATGCATGCGTCTGCACACACATGCGCGCACACACACATGCGCACACACACACACACACACACACACACACACACACAGACACACACACACACATGCCCACACACAGTCTTTTTTGGATATAGACATGCAGTCATTCAGAAGCAGGCAGTAACTTCATGCACAAAAACAAACGTACAAACTCACGGTAAAAAAACACACACACAAAGCAAATAGACACTTAGATATAGACATACTGATGCATACAGAGATATTCAGAGACAGAGACTCACAGACAAATTGCATACACATATATATTTGCAATCAGATACATATATTATCTAGAAATTTCTAAAGATAAGTGTTGAATATTTCACTACAAATGAAGAAGGAGGACTATTTTTTCCTAAAAAAAACCAACAAGAAACAATGATGATTTACTTTAAAATTACAAAGCCATTCAATAAGAAACTCAACAAAATATAGAAGCAAAGACAATTTGATAAGTGCAATAATATTCTCCAGGGTGAATGCTTTTGTGTTTGTATATAATTTAGTTTTCATTTTTTATCTTTTTATCACCAAAATACAATGTATACAAGCAAAAAGATTATTAATTAATTTTAATAACTTGTTCATGGGTTCAACAATTAACAAATCAAATGATGAACAAATTGTGCACTTTGAGGAAAGACATAGCTAGATACATTTGTTAGATTCATTTGCAACCAAACACAGGATCAGTCTTATCCTATTATTGTCTCTAAATTCAAAATGGTATTATCATTAGCAACTAATTAATTGCTAGACTCATGCTTATAAAAAGATAATGAATTAGATACAACTACATATGACATTATATAACTTTTTGTCTAACTTCTTAAGTTTATATGAATTTCATAGGTCAGAACAGCTAAAAGATAGAAATAATTAACAATAAGCTACTTCACCCTGGCAAACCCTCCACCTCATCTCCAACCTCCACAGGCAACATCACAGATATAGCCGATGCATTAAACAAATACTTCATTGAGACCATCTTCAAACTGGTTCAGCAACAGCTCACAACTACCACCACCAACTGCCCTGAACGTGTAGTCAGACCCAAAACAACCTTCCAGTTCCAACCTATCCCACCAACTATGTCAAAAGATTACTAACCAAACTTAAACCTACTATGCTAGCAAATGATGGCATCCCTGCAGAATACCTTCAGTTGGCAGCTAATGAACTTGCCTTCCCTATCTTTATCCTTCTTAACAGATCTATACCTAAAAATACCATTCCACCAATCTGGAAAACCTTCTACATCATCCCTCTACACAAAGGTGGTACACCCACCGACCTCACCAACCATCGCCCAATTGCCATCCTGTCCCCACTAGCAAAAATACTTGAAAAATGCATGCACCACCAACTTATGCCATACCTACTCAATAACCAAGAACTCTGTCCCACCCAACATGGATTCCGCCCTGCCCACAGTACTACCACAGCCCTAATCACTTTCACAAACCTCATCACCCAAAACAGACACTTAGGCAAGCTAACATTTGCCATATTCTTGGACCTGTAAAAAGCCTTTGATATGGTCAACCATCCTAAACTACTCTACTCCCTTACTTATCTTGGCCTTAGTAATCATGCATTAGCCTGGTTTCAGAACTATCCACATGTAAAACAACAAGCAGTTTGATGGGATAACAGCCTACCATTACTGCTACCCATCACCACAGGAGTCCCACAAGGGTCCCTTCTAGAACCCCTTCTATTCTCCATTTTCACTAATAATCTCTACAGCATCTGCCAAGATGCAACTGTTATGCAATATGCTGATGACTCAACACTAGTCTGCTTAGCCAGTGATCCTCAGGAACTCCTCTCTATCACACAAAAAGCCTTCCAATCTACAGAAACCTGATTTCTTAACATAAACCTATTATTAAATCTCCAAAATACCAAACTATTGCTATTCAAACCAAACAAATCCACCACAATGCCCAACCCATTTAATATTGTGTCCAGAGATGAGACTATCATCTCTCCAGACACTCATACTAAACTACTAGGTGTGACCATCGACAACAACCTCAAATTTGATCTACATATAAATCAGTCTTTATATAAATAATAATTTCTAACACAACCTGCCAGGATAACCATAGCTCAAATTCACCTCCTCTCCACATTATTCTATGCTGCACCTATCTTCACCAACCTAACCAAAATTGATATTGGCAAGCTCAATCTGCTACAATCAAATTGTCAAATTTGCTACCGGTGCCCCTACTGAGCCCACCACTGTCACTTACTAAATCAACTTAATTGGCTTGAATTCCCTAATCTCCTATCATTCCATCAGTTGTCTTGTGCCCGTTAACTCCTACTACTTCCAAGTAAAACCCCAGCACTGTCCAACCTACTAAATCTACAAACTAATCCCATACAACTTTGCTCTAGTGTTAAAAGAATAATCAAGGTGACCAAAAACATTAACACAGCAGGTGACTCCCTCTTCTCTAACTACATAGGCAAATATGGAACTTCTTACCTTCTGCTGTCACCTCAGCTGACTCAAACGTTGCATTTAAAAACCTACTCAAAGAACACCTAAAACTCACATGAATATGCTCCTGCTCCCCTGCAGGTTGACCTCCTCAACCACTCTCACCCTCTTCCCCATTCTCTTGCACCCTGTTGCAATTATACATTCAGTGAGGAACTGTAACTCCCACCTGTGCTGTCTCACCTGTTAATATCCACCACAACAGTCTGCAAGTGTTGCACATTCTAATTTGGAACTCAGCTTCTAGACACAAAAATAAACCCTAACATCTCATCCTGACCTCCTCTTAATTATACTTTGTCTCGTGAAATGCTATTACTGTATAAATCTGTAAATTCTATGTAACTATTATATTGTTAAACTTCATAACCATGTAACCTTGTTATTTATAAATCTAATGCTTGCTTGTTATGCGATCTATGGAGCTTTTCTCCCTGGGCTGCTGAAAATGGTCATGTATCACGTCGGACTCTCCTGTTCAACAAATCTAAAAAGATAAATAAATAAATAAGGAAGAATACTAGAATATGGTTTAGCAAATAAATCTAAAAGGTATTCAAAATACCAAGGGGGTAGTCCCAATATAGGTTATAATTCTGTTTTCCTTGTGTAAACAGATGGGTCCAGGTATTTGACAAGTTTGGACAGGATTAGTCTAATGAGGTGCCCATAACTTCAATATATATATATATATATATATATATATATATATATATATATATATATACAGACTACTTATCTAGAGTCAATATTATAAGAAAACTGTGGGTCTTTTATGAATAGGAGGCCTTCCAATGGTAGCATCAGGCCTAATATCACCCCTGGATGGTCTGTTATATCAATGTTGTATCCATCCTGTCTGGTATTATTGCTTACTTATTACTATATCTAATAGAAAGTAAGAAAAAAGAATAAAAGTACAATAAAATTTAAAACTATAAACATATTTGCTGGAGTTAGGGACTAGGGAGTTATATAACTATAAGAAACTTAGTGACAGAATACACTGTTTACAGGCTTGTCAAAATATGCAATGCTAATGCACACAGATGATATCTATCTATATATATATATATATATATATATATATATAATATGTATATATATATATATATATATATATATATATATATATATATATAATATGTATATATATATATATATATATATATATATATATATATATATATATATTGCAGAGAGAGAGAAACCTAGACAGATATAGATATATATATTTTTTTCAGAAACTTGAAATTGCAAAGTGCAGATCAGAGAATTTACCATTTTCCCTAATGTAGTGCAATCTTGGAGTTGGTATATATAATATGCATGGGGTGTGTGGGGTGCAGAGGGGTTTGCCCCCTACAAATATGTAAAAAAAGGTAGATTTCTGTTATTTTTTGAAGTTCAAGTTTTTGGAAAGTTAATCATATCATCTTGACAATATGAATTTTGACTTTCTGAAAACTCTTGCTTCTTGAATAGACCCATATATATATATATATATATATATATATATATATATATATATATATATATATATATATATATATATATATATATATATATATATATATATAGAGAGAGAGAGAGAGAGATATGTATATATAGATATAGATATATACACCTATGAGATTTTATATATATATATATATATATATATATATATATATATATATATAGATCTAGGACATTTGCTTGACTAAGCAAACATCCAAATCCATAAAACCCGAACACACTTTAACGAAAGCGCTTTTATCGAAAAAGCGCTTTCGTTAAAGCGTGTGACAAAATAAAAAAAAACACTACATTTACATTGTGCCCCCCACACCCCCTACTTTAATATTCTCCCTCCGAGACTGCACTACAGTGGGGAAAAGGGAAATTTCCCTTACCCGCACCATAGTACAGCCTCGGCAACAGTCATACTAATGCAAAAGTGCTTCTGTGGTGAAAAGCACTTTCGCACAAGTATGCCCGGCCATTTGGATTTCGGTCGTTTGCTCAGTCGAGCAAATGTCCTAGATCCATATATATATATATATATATATATATATATATATATATATATATATATATATATATGTGTGTGTGTGTGTGTGTGTTTGCCCAACAAACTGTCCTCCTTCAGGATAAGCTCTCCCATCCCTCTTTGCCCCTCCTTTAGTAACCCCTGCCAGTAATTGATCCAGGGTTGGTTGAGCTGTAGGTAGGTGTTTATCCCTTTCCATCACTGGAGTGGTAATTACTGCAGGTTATTGAAATGAAATAGTTATGTTCTGCCTCCAGAAATCTGCTTAGATTTACTTTCAGCTTTATTCTTGTTCTATACTGGCAAAAAGCATTTTTGTGAAATTTATTTATTGAAATATAATTTTGTGAAGTATGCATTGACACATAAATTAACAATCTGTCTAAAATTGATTTGGAGTATTTTCTTCAGATTTTGAAAAGTTGTGAAAGACAAGGTCAATAGGTTCATTTTTCAAAGTACTGAGGGTCCTATTTCCATCCTCATTTGGAATAATTCTGCATCTTTTTCATAGCTTTCTGAATGCTGAAATGAGAGATACCTTACAATTTAGAATTACTTCCCTATAAGTCTCAGTAATGTGTCTGACAATAAATGTAGCTGTTTAAACTATTCTCCATGGATTGTGGAAACCATGTAGTTGCAATTTTGACTTGATAAATTATGCCTCTTTTTTGAAACGTTACTCTTGGCGTGGAAATAAACTGAATGAGAAATGGGCAACAAGACACTGAATGAAAAATTACCAATTATAGTTCCATCAAAGGCATAAAAGATTCTGGTGCCTCTGATAAAAGACCTTCAAGAGATACACAGCAATGAATCAAGAAGAAGAAATATGTATATATAATGGTATGAACTGAAACTAGGGCATTAATTAAGCAACTAAACCAAGTAAAAGGGAAAAGAAAAGAGTACTGCGACTAATAGTTTTATAGCTTATTTCCAGATTGTTGATTTTGAAAGATCTTTCAAGGCCTAACCATGCATTCCTATGAAGGTTTTTATTTATTTTTTAGTACTTGTAATTTAAATATGATTATACAATGACACCCCCATTAATATTCCAAAACATGCACGCTGATTGGTCAGCATGCCCATTGTAAATCAGACTTATACTAATGGAAAAAGGTCCGGTCGCACAGCAACTCATTTAGCATAGCGAGACAGCTTTAAGAAAAGCAACGGAGAAAGGAAGATCTCCGTTGCTTTTTTTAAAGCTATCTCGCTATGTTAAACTCTTTTAACATAGCAAGACACCTCTTAAAAAGCAACAGAGATCTTCCTTTCTCCATTGCTTTCACACACAGCTCTGATGTACTGTGTAAGCATACGCATGCGCAGTACATCAGGACTGCCGCAGAATACTGGACAGCTGCGGAAGGGCAGAACGGAGGCATTATACAATGCCATTATTTAAGAAAAGTAAGGGTTTTTTTCCTTAAATAATGTCATTGTATAATAGCAATGACCCACTTCTGGGTGTGAGTAATGCTGGATTTACCCACGGTTGTCTTTGTCTGGCCACTCAGGCTTCACCCTTGTGACCAAACCACACCAACCGTGGGTAAATCCAGCATTACCCACACCCAGGCATGGGTTATTGCTTAAATAACCCATAGTACACAGAATATTTACATCTTATCCCTTTCTTTTAGGATGCTACTCCATGGATACATTTCTGCTTCTCATCATTTCATTTAGATTACATCTGAATATAGTAAGATCAATTCTTTGTTTTGTGGGGAGAGAAAAATGTTGCCAAAGAAGGGGAATTGTCTCTGATATATAACTATCCCTCCAACATATTCTATTTATATTGCAGTAGAGATTAAGATCTCTTGAGCAGGTGTTTATACCACCACTGGACTTGCAGATGTGCAGTAAGTCTGAGAGGACAGGATCTGTTGAGTCTGTATGTGAGACAGAAGATACTGTTCTGCAACCTGCATGATAGTGTGAACAGAGATAAGGATTTGAGATGATATGTTTAGTGCTTATGATTTAGACTGTTGCTTTCCCTGGTGAGAAAATGCTGTGGGCATTCAGGTTGTCTCCAGTTTTCCAACAAGTGCATGCCAAATGGGGCATTATACTCAAAGACTGGTCTAATTGCTAAGTATGGTGGCATGATTATATCCCTGGATCTGGATGCTATGCCTTTCTAATAAGCTGCTAAATGAAAAAAAAAATACTTTGTTACAATAGTGTATACATTGTGACTGAAGGACAGTTCACTGTCTATATAAGTTCTCAGGTCTCTAACTACTGGATTTATTTTTAATGGTGTGTTGTCAAAGTGATGGGATGCAATGCTTGCCAGAGGATACTATGATACATTTTTGGCATTTAGTTTTAGTCCATTACTAGCTTTTTGTATGGGAAATACTGATGGCTCTAGCACCTCAGAAAGAAGAGGACATAGGTAAAGAATGCAGTACCTCAAAACAGCATGTGCAAGGACTATAGAACAGGTAAAAGACAGAGCTAGGTATAGAAATAAGGTACATAAAGAAAGTTGATGATAGAATGCTGAAGTCCGGGAAGTCATCAAAAGAAAGGAGTGCAGGAAAAAGTGTGAGATAGAAAATACAGACTAAGCTAAGAAGAAATGCTGTTTGGCTAATAATAAGGATAAGAGAGCAGTTGCAATAGTGAAGAACAAGGCATCTCAGGCACTCTGCCAGCTTCTAAGAAACTCTATCAGGGTGCAAGGCCAAGACAGAAAGACAAAGAAGATAGTCATCCGATACCCTTCATAAGGAGGATGCCAGCACAACCTGCTCAACAGTCGACAGGAGATCAAAGGCAGGTGGAAGGAGAACTCCCAGCAGCTTCTTAATGAAGAAAACCCCACAGAAGCTGTACTGCCCTAGACACAGCCTACAATAGGAGAAGAGGAGGAGTCCACCAAAAATTAGTAAGAACAGTGCTAAGGAAAATGAAGCCAAAGAAAGCAGCAACCTCAGATGAGGTCACAGCAGAGATGATCAAAATGTTGTGTGAGACAGGGAAGAAATGGGTTCTGATGGTATTTATAAGCAGCATTAAGAGAAAGGCATATCCCAGATGACTAAAGAATAAGAATACCAATGACAGTGTAAAAGAACCATGGGGACATTCACAACTATGGGCAGTACAGAGGTATCAAACTCCTGACAAACTGCAGGAATGTTCTGGAGAATGTAATTGATAAATGAATATGTAGAGTTGCAGAAAGTAAAATGGGTGATGGGCAGTTCGGATTCTGATCAAGATATAGCTAAAATGACCCAATGTTTGCACTGAGACAGATAGTTGAGAAGAAGCTAGAGGTGAGGAAAGCATCCAACTGGGCATTTCTAGACTTGGAGAAAGCATATGACAAGGTGCCAAGAAAGCTTATTTATGCATTCCTGTGATTGTGCAAAGTCCCAGAAACATTGGTAGAATTAGTGCAGGCTATGCACAAGGTCCCAATGGCACAAGCATGAACAGTGTTCAGACACAGAGATGAGTTCCCACTGTGAGTGGGTGTGCATCAGAGTTCAGCTCTGATCCTGCTGCTGTTCATACTGGTTATGTACTACATTACCAAATAGGTTGGAGGGGGCAGATCATCAAAGTTGCTCTTTGAATGAAGAACAGTGTAACATTAGAGGCAGACTCTGAACCAAAACATCATCAAAGGATAGAGGAATGGAATGCAAAAATGAAGGCTCATGGGATGAACCTGAGTACAGATATAACAGCTGTAATAGCAACAATGGGAGAAAGCAGAAGAAGCTAAGAACTGAGACAGAATAGAAAATGGTAGAACAGGTTAACAGCTTAAAGTACCGGGGAGGGGTTGTTGAGGAGGAGGAAAGTCAGAATGAGGAGGCTAAATTATTATCAGAGGGGTTGCAGCCGACTGCCACAGAGTATCAGGGGTAGTATATGACAAAATGCCAGGGAAGCAGAAAAGTAAGGTGCACAAAACAGTGGTATGACTAGTACTACTGTATAGTACTGAAAAATGGGTGGTGATGGCAGAGCAGTTGGGGAAGCTAAAGGTGATGGAGATGAAGTGACTGAGAGGGGTAGTAGGATGCACACTGCGGGACAGATGGAGAAATGAGGACATAAAAGCAGAAGTCCAAGTAGCTCCATTTGCAGAGAAGATCAAAAAGAACAGATTACAATGGTTTGGGCACATGTACAGGAAAGCAGAAGACAATCTGATGATGAAGATCTCTAACAGACAGGAAGAAGGCAAGAGGAAATGATGACATCCAGCAAAGAGATGAATGGTTTCTGCAAGAGAGTGAGAGAAGACCTGCACCAGTCAGGCATGACTACTGAAGACTGTAGGAGAGAGAGATGGTAAGAGTTGACATGACATCTCAACCCTACGTAGAAAAGAAAATGGAAAAAAGGGGTAGATTATGATGATTTCGATAGGAAAGGCCATCTTGAAGGATCTTATTGTGAGCTGCAGAGTTAATAAATGACAACTATTTTGCAGTCATCCGCAAACTTAGTGAGCCATAAACCCTTAGCATTTTGCTTAAAAAAGGGCTGCCCCAGAGT